>NW_007247223.1:737621-761680 GCF_000164805.1 Carlito syrichta | reverse complement strand
TGGAGTCCTGAATATTCAATGTGAATTTTAAAAATAGCTTTTATATTTCTGAAAAAAAAAAACCCAGATAATTGGAGTACTGATAGGAGCTGTATCTAATCTGTATATCACTTTTGGTGCTATTGATAGTTTCATAATATTAATATCAACAAAGACAGATGCAGGATAGCAAAAGTAGCTCTGGAACCAAAGGCAATGTTTCTTTTAGTTGAATAGAGTAACATGCTGAATATATGTGGTCATCTTCATTCTTGTCAAATTTCTCTAAAAAAAAAAAAGATGTGCTATATTTATTTGCATGTGCAAGTTTGTTTATGAGCTAAAGCTGTATCCTGAAAACGTCAGATAATCATCAAATATTTTCTGTGATTTCAGGCAAACAACACATATTAAAATGATATTCAAAAGTCACTCTAACATGTGAAAAAAATAACAAATTAAGATTAATTTTTATATATTTAAGTCTTTATTTGATTTATATTGGTAATAATTAGGCTATTGTAATAGTTATTATTGCTCTCCTTTGTTTATTTTATTTTTGCATGAAGACTGTGAGAAAAATATTTTCATTCTTAATGGTCAGGATAAAACTGCATGATGATTTGACATTTCTATTTTAGGATTTACATGGGATGTACTTTATTCATCATGTGACCTAAGTCAAATTACTCAGGCTCCCTGAAACTTTATTTATATGGGATGTACCAGGAATTTCTGAAATGGGCATTTTACTCATAAACAAGTGTCCTCTTTTTATTGCCAAGTCTTTTCTAAAGACAAATTATGCATTGTACCTGTGGTTTAGTTTATTAAGAAAAAGAAAATCCACCACAGTAAGATGGATAACTAAACTTGTCATCCAGGCAATTTATAGGAGTTGCATTGGCATAGTGGAAGAGGCATAACAACTAAGGGTGTCTCTATTAATACTAAGGCGAGAGACAAACAGACAACATTGATCGTCAGAACCAAAAGGGAACAGAGATAAGGAAGAGGGAAGTCTCCTGTGACTGTGAGGGTTATGGTGGGCGAGATGCTACCTGACCTTTGGCATGTGCAGGATAGTAGCTCAGTACTGTGCATATTGCAGCTCATTTAATCCTCACAGCAATAGAGTGAGGCATGAAATATTTTTATGCTTTAGATAGAGTTTTAGGGAGGTTGAGTAATTTGACTTAGGTCACATGATTAATAAACTGCAAAGTTAAAATTCAACTCTTGTCTATGTGGGTATGATTTCAAAGCTATTTTCATTTCTAGGTTGCTGTTAAACAATTTGAGTGCATTCAACCTATTGATTGACATAGGCTATGAAAATATGGAAGAAGAGGAAAGATGACTGTGAGAGTTACATATTATATGGAGCCACAGATGCAAAATCCTGGAGACAGATGTTTCAAAACTGTATTGAACGTAAAGGTGTTGAGTACCCACTACCTGCTGGGAGATCTGGAGTAAAAGAAATACCAAAGCTTGCAATGAAATCAGATCACGGCAGGGAAAATGAGCAGTGTTAATAATGACACAGTTTCAATTATCACCGCAGCCTATGGTCACATAATGGACCTAAGTCATTCACCTGTATCCAGTGTGATGAATCCCCTACTTCTGTTGCCTGCATTTTCTAAAACAAAACAAAACAAACAAAAAACCCTGTCCTATGAAACTGAAAGTGCCACATGCTAAAAACAAAACAAAACTAAAGCAGAAGTAAATACACCAAAGTGTTAAAACTGACTTGGAATTTTTTTAAAACTTGTTAGGATTTTCTCTAACTCACCTCAAAACAAATTTAACAAGTATAATTTAATTCTATAGTATAAAAATAAATGGGATTCAAAATAACCTTTTCAAATTCACGAACAGATTGAAGAGTCTAAGGAAAAGGGATTATGTGAGAAATTTAGCAGGGAACACCTGTGAAAAACTTAAGCGCATTCATAATTTTTCAAAAATGATGGAATGGTTTAAACAGAATGAAGAAAAAAGAAATAAAAATGTATGTTGTTTCACTTGCCTTTGGATCTACCAAAGATGTAGCTAAAATCAGAAATAGGGACATATGTGACTTTGAAGATGTAAGAAAGTTGGGTTATTCACCCACTCAGCAAATGGTTTTTGAGAGCCTGTGTTATGAGGAATAGCTTCTACTGAAGTTGCAATGTAAGAAGATAAAGGTTTTCGTCGAAGCTTTTCTATAAGTATGGTTATTTCTTTAGAGAAGAATGGAAAAGTACTACTGTTAAAGGAGGGAGAAAAGAAGGTGGAAGAGAAAGAGGAGGAAGAGAAAGAGGAAGAGGAGGAAGAGAAACTCTGGAGGCAGGATCCAGCTCTGTGTATTTTAATCAACTTTTCAAGTCATTGTGTTGTATGCCAAAGTTGGAGAGACATTGATTGAGATTAGAGAAAAAAACAATGTTTTGTGGGAATTTAGACGACTTCCTCAACTTGGACAAAAAAAGGATTAAAGTAATGATTGCCCGAAGGAAAAACCAAACCAAAAATGATTATAAATTATGTAATTCAGATGATTTTATATAGCACAATTTTTCTTTTTTTCTCGATTGCCTGGAATACTTTCAATAGGAGTGGTATCAGCTCCTCCTTGCATTTACCTTTTTAAATTTTAATTACTTGTTTATTTATTTTGAGACAGAGTCTCACTGTGTCACCCAAGCTGGAGAGCCATGGCACGATCATGGCTTACTGCAGCCTAGAGCTCCTGGGACTGGAGCAGTCCTTCAGTCTCAGCATCCCTAGTAGCTGTTGACTACAGGCACACACCACCATGCCTAGCTAATTTTTTTGATTTTTATATAGAGACCAGTTCTCACTATGTTCCCAGGTTGGTCTTGAACTCCTGGGCTCAAGCAATCCTCCCACCTTGGCCTCCCAAAGTGCCAGGATTACAGGCATGAGTCACCCCACTTGGCCTCCTTGCTTTTTTAAAAAACTAAAACAAAGAATAAGAGAGAGTATTAACCTATATTTATTAATAAAACTATAATTATAATAAGTGATCAAAAGAGAAGTGCTAAGACAAAAATGAGCCAATGCTTATGAATCACATGCTAGGTACCAGATATTCACATGCAATCTCTCTTTTGACCTTCATAATGCTCTAGCACACATAGGGATGATGTCAAGGTCAGTTGAACACCTAGACTTACAGGGAGTTGGTATACATGGAATATTATTTGCTAAGAAATATTTCGCACCATCTTCTGAATTTCAAATGTATTGTTGATTACTTCATAGATTATGGTTGAAATGAAATTTTTCAGAATCTCTTTGCAGCTATTATGGTGTCAAGGGGGACAAAGAGTGTTCATAATCAATATTAATGGGAAAAGAACTCTGAGATAACCTGAATCTGGATACTAGTTTTTTGCCATGAGCCTAAGTCTCCTCACAGTAAGTTGATACAGATCATCACATTAATTGCATCGTAGTGCAACACTCACATCTTTGGTATCTTGGTGGGATTTTGTTGTACTTAAAATGTCATCAGAAGCAAGAAACCCTCTGTAAGTTAATTTCAGTGAAAGGAAACTTTGGAGAAAGGCCACAATCAACCTCAGAATGACCAGTGGGCAAGAAAGGCTGTGTGGCAGGTCCTGTTCTCCTGGAAGCAGATCCTGAGCCAGGCATGTGAGGGCAGGGATGACCAAAAGAAAACACTTTGGGAGGGCAGGGATAAACGCCATCAGAACACAGAAAAAGCAAGACAGAAGAGAAGTTGATCAAACGTGTGACCCCAGATGAAGTCCCCGAATCAGGCTGGTCTTTCAGGGTGTTCTGGACCATAAATTATATCCGAGTCTGTTTCTCGTCTATGCAAAAGAGGGAAGGTCTCGAACCACTCATCAGGTAGGCATTGAGGGCATCTGCTGGAATCTTCTTTCTTCAAATTGTTCAAATATCTAGGAGGCTCCAGAGGCCGAAGACGATCTTCTGAAGATGGCTGCAGATGCCTGAATGAACAACTAGCGGGGAAGCACAGGACGCTGAAGGATGATCGTCCAGAAATGCAGGGAAAAAATTCCAGGGAAACGTGGGGAGCGGGGGGATGGGGAAAACAACAACATCTGCCACAAAGAAGGGTGCAGTGGCGCCTTGGAAACAAGTAGGACTTGACGATGGAGTGTTTTGCCTACGGGTCTCCCATCCAGTTTTTACTGAAGACTGTGTTCCTTATTATCTGCCTATAGAATACCTGTCAGTGCAAATCTTGTGTTTTGTTTTTAAGATTAGAAAACAGTTTATTTAAGAATAAACTGGAGAGAAAGAGAAAGAGCAAGAGTGAGAGCGAGACAGAGACAGAGAGAGAGAGAAATTGATTGATTTACCTCCCCAAGGTGGCAGAGGGGACCGATACCAGGAAGCATGGCCACAACCATAGCTCAAAGAGCACATGGCCACACCAGAGTCTTGCGAGGCAATGGCCAGTGCAAATGTTACTTTAGTATTTTATGTGTTACCGATGTAATCAATGGAGAGTTTTTTTTTAAATTCCCAAACCAGAAACCCCAAGGAAGAACTCCTTTACCTTACTTTTCCAGTGCCCGTGTTTAGCTCACCTTCTTCAAATGGAGATCCATCGGTAAGAAAGGTTTGCAAGAATATATCAGCCGGGCTCGGTGGTTCAGCCTGTAATCCCACGCCTTTAGGAGGCCGAGGCGAGTGGATTGCCTGAGCCCGCGGGTTCGAGACCCGCCTGGGCAACTTGGCGAGACCTCATCTCTACAATAAATCCAAAAATCAGCCAGGCGTGGTAGCGTGCACCTGTAGTTCTGGTTCCTTGGAAGGCTGAGGCAGAAGGATGGCCGGAGCCCAGCAGGTTGAGGCTGCGGTGGCCGGGAGTGGTCACTGCACTCCAGTCTGGGTGACAGCGTGAGTCTCCAACTCAAAAAAAAAAAAAAGAATATATCAACTCCTGTGAGGGTGGCAAGAGTATGGGCAGACAGCAGTCGTCTCCAGAAGAAAGGGTTGACGCCAGGCGGTCAGACCCAGGGTCCTAAACTACACCCAATGTACATTATGCAGATGGCATATGCAAATAGGACCGGCATCTTTTTTTGATACCTAAATTGAGAGAGAAAACACAATTAAAGACAATAATAATTAACTTTAATTTCAGAAGCAATGGCATAGCAAGTATAGAGAAGAAACAATGCAAAATCTGAAGCTTTATAACGCTCCAGAAAAAAGAAGATAATTAAAAGCACTATTATTTTATAATAATAAGCATGTATGTGCATGCCCTGAAGATAGTAATATTTTCAAGTTTTTTTTTTTTATTATTGAGCTTAAAGTATTCTTTCCAGCACATGAAATAGCTTGTTAAATAATTATGCATGCCAGTTTGCATGCTTAATTATCAAGACGGATTTTTTTAAAGGCTCATTTTTGGTTCATTCTCTTAGTGGAAAGTGTTGATTCGAAAAGCTTTTTCCTCTAAGAAAGTAATGAAATGTTATTTCCACACAGTGAAAATAATGAGTGTCTTTCAAAGGCATCTATACTTTTATAATTGAAAGAATACTGTCATGATTTTCTGTGATGACTTAAATTCCTCTTGTAAAGTTTTAATATTTGTAAAATTTGGAGGAGAGAAGAACTTTTATTTGAAACTAAAATTGTTTAGTCTGTATTATTCTAGGCAAAGTCCATCACTTAAACCATGCCCAGACAGTGATTGACAATTAGAATTGTTCTTCATAAATCAAATCAATTGCAAAATAGGAGTAAAATCAGAAATACATTTTGCAAAATGAAGAGTGTTTTCATTATAATATTCTTCCCTTTGGCACTTCAAAAAGAAAATCAAGCATCTCAGCACTTTAATATGGGACATTACAAATAATAAATGACATACAGTAGCTATTAGATGCTATTCCATATGAATATTATATGCAATGAATTTAATAATATATTATCTATATTCTATTATGAATTAAAAAGAAGGAAGTGATTCTCTGGGGATAAAGTCTAAGTGTATGGTTTTGTGTGTTTCAGAAGTTTGGTCAAGTGGCCAAGCATTTTTATGATTTGCTTATTATAATTTGATATATGTTACAAATTTGCTCTTAAAACACTTAATTCTTTTTTACAAGGTGCAATTTTAAATATTTCTTATTACAAGTGGCCTCAGACCACAAATATATCATCCTCAACGTAATAATATTCGGGAAAACCAATGACTTGGCTCTGTAGATTTCTGTAAAAAGATCCAACAGACAATCAGTAGGCTGTCTTTTAAATAAACTGTATTTTTTAGAACAGTTTTAGACTTAAAGAACATTGCAATAGCAGTTGTGCGGTAATTGTCTGGCGTCGCCTCTTTTTCCCTATATCCGGCTCCTCTCCCGCCTTGGGGAGCAGCCTCCAGCCAAGGCTGGCCTCTGAAGGGTGTGCAGATTCTCAGTCATGTGTCACAGGGTGCAGGTGATCAAGCAAAGCTGAAAGCAATGTGGTCGCCACCTGCAATCAGTGTCATTGTATACACCGATAGGAATTTGATTGATTGACTTGCTTGCCTATCAAACTGCTGTGCTTCACTGAGGCACAGACTCTTTCCTCCCCAATTGGCCACCATCGGTGCCTCCTGTGCGTTTTAATAATCCAGTGTCTTTCCCTGGTGGATCTCTAGGTGATTTCTTTGGACTATGTAAAGAACTTAACATGCAAGCCTTCTCAGATTTGGAGTTGCCAGTTACAGTCGTACCTTTCCATATGTTCTGTACCCTGACTTCTCTAATTAGCATCATATATCTTGATGGTGTATTTGTGGCAGTTAACCAATCAGTATTGTCACATCATCATTAACCAAAGTCCACACTGTATTTAGATGCCCTTCGTTTTTGCCTAATGTCCTTGCTCTGTTCTGGGATCTCATTCAGAATACTACTCACATTTATTTATTGTGTCTCCTTAAGCTCTTCTTGGCTGGGATAATCTCCCAGGTCTCTCTTCACCCCGATGACCTGAATGATTTTCACAAGTATTGTGCCGGTCAGTTATTTTGTAGTGTGTCCCTCAACTGGAATTTGTCTAAGGTTTTTCTCAGGATTAGACATGCATTGTCGGTTTTGACAAGAAAGACCACAGAACTAAACTTCCATTTTCATGACCTCATATCAAGAACACATACCATCAACATGACTTATTAAACTGGTGATAACATGCATCTGGGACAGTGTTTGTCAGGTGTCTCCACTGGAAAGCTCTCCTTTTTCCCCACTTTCTTGCAGTACTCTTTTGAAGTAAGTCACTAGGTCCAGCCCATCGCTAGAGAGTAAGGAGCCATGCTCTCTTCCCTTGGGTGGAGTTTCTATATACATCATTTGAAATTCTTCTGCATGGCAGATTTGTTTCTTCTCCCCCATTTATTTATCCATTCAGTAATTTCTTTATATAAATATGGGCTTATGGATATTTACTTTGAGATTTGGGCTGTAATTCAACACTACATTATTTATTTTGTTTCTCAAATTTTTCCAGTTTGGGCCATTGGGAATTCACGCAGTTGGCTCCTGTGTGCATTAAACATTACCCCCATCATTACCGTTTTTATTTTCTTAGTGTGCCCTTACTTACTGGCACTATAAAATATCCCAAGAAACAGGGCTGGGTGGCTCAGCCTGTAATCCCGCGCCTTTGGGAGGCTGAGGTGAGTGGATTGCCTGAGCCCGCGGGTTCGAGACCCGCCTGGGCAGCGAGACCTCATCTCTACAATAAAAAAAAATCAGCCGGGCGTGGTAGTGTGCACCTGTCATTCCGGCTACTGGGAAGGCTGAGGCGGAAGGATCGCCAGAGCCCAGCGGGCGAGGCTGCGGTGGCCGGGAGCGGCCACTGCACTCCAGTCTGGGCGACCGAGTGAGACGCCAACTCAAAAAAAAAAAAAAAAAATCCCAAGATTATATTCTCTAGTCACTGTCCTAGCTGGTAAGCTTTACTCTTAAAAAAACAATGGTAATCTGAACATATTTTTATTTTTTGTGTGTCAACTCGTTGGATCAAGGAAGAATGAAAGATGTCAGTAACTGAATACAACTAAACACCAAGTATTTAAGTTGATATTTTATGAGAATTATAAAATCAGGCTAGGGAATTCACTATTACTCATTTAAGATAAGCTATACAAATTGAAAAATCTTCCAATTATCCATTTGTCTTTGAACTAGCTCTTCCCTCTATTAAAGCGACTTTTTCGCTTTAATTTTTTTTAATTTTATTTTAAAGATGTGGGGTACAATTCAGGATTAAGTATACAAGTGGTCATCATACAGGTAAAGTTTAGGTCTCCCTTTGGTCTCGATTTTGCCTTGTTTGAGATCAGGTACCCGTATTGATGTTGTGCCCACCCCACCACACACACACACATACCCCAGCAGTATCTCACCACTGCCAATCCCTTTCCTATAGTTTGATGGTTCAGGGTCCGCTTATGAGTGAGAACATGTGGTATTCTGTTGTTTGTTTCTGAGATAGATCACTGAATATGATAGACTTTAAATCCATCCATGTTTTCTGCGAAGTCCATGTGTTTGTCCTTCTTTATGGCTTTGTAATTTTCCATTGTGTATATGTACCATACTTTTTTATCTAGTCCAGTTTCAATGAGCAGCACGGTTGGTTCCATGTTTTTGCTATTGTAAACAGTGCTGCAATAAGCTTGTACATACAGGTATCTTTTTTTTTTTTTTTTTTTGAGTTGGAGTCTCACTCTGTTGCCCTGCTGGGCTCCAGCGATCCTTCCGCCCCAGCCTTCTAAGTAGTTGGAATTACAGGCATGCGCTACCACACCCGGCTGATTTTTTTATTTATTTATTGTAGAGATGAGGTCTCGCCACCTGGCGGGTCTCGAACCCGCGGGCTCAGACAATCCACTCACCTCAGCCTCCCAAAGGCATGGGATTACAGGCTGAGCCACCGAGCCCGGCACATACAGGTATCTTTTTTGTAGAATGATTTGAGCTCCTCCAGATATATTCCCAGTAGGGGAATTGCTGTGTCATATGGAAGGTCAATATCTAGTTCTTGTAGAAATTGCCACGCAGTTTTTCAGAGGTTGCACTAGTTTGCATTCTTACCAGCAGTGTAGAAGCATCCCCTTTCCTCTGCTTCTCTGCCAGCATCTGTTGTTGCTTGTTTTATTAATGATGGCCATTCTTACTGGGGTTAGGTGGTATCTCAATGTGGTTTTGATTCACATTTCTCTGATGATTAGCGAGGTTGAGCACTTTTTCATGTGTCTGTTGGCTGCCCGTATATCGTCTTTTGAGAAGTGCCTAGGAAGAAAACAAACAGCTCCATTAAAGCAACTTTCACATTGGTCCATAGTGATATCAGTTGCAGCTGGGGTATCAATTCTCCAATGTTTGAGTATTCCTTTGAGTTTATTTCCTTCACTATTAAATCCTTTCCAGCCAAACACTTGCATGTCTAAAGTTCCTGGTTTTGGGAACTGGAGACTAAGCTTTGCCCTTTACTCACCCCTGCTGCTTAAGGTTTCTTTCAAAACTGCTTTTGAAGTTGCCCGATTTGTCTCTGCATCTTCCCTGCGGTGCCAGAGAACAAGAACAATAACAGCCCAAATTCCCTAAAAACTTTCTATTTCATGAGCCTATGCTAAGCACTTTATATACATTGTCTGTTTAAACCCTCCCCAAAACATTATGAGACGAAAGTATTTTTGGTTCCCACCTTAGGTAACATTCTGACAGACAGGACTGGGAAACAGCAAAGCAATTCTGTTATCTTAATAATTGTGATAGAGCAATTTTCGTGAGGCTTCAGATCAGAGATCTGGTTTTGAGGCTGTTGGAAGGCTAAATCAGGGGGAAAAAAATGAATAATCTTACCTTGAAATATTAGCAGCTCTGTTCTGGGGCAGAAAGTTGTGTTTCTTGTTTTTGTTTGCCTATTTACTCTGTATTAGCATAATACTAACACACTCAGATATAGTGTTATTCTAACAAACGGCAGTTAGAAACAAATTTATGTTTCCTGAAATGGAAACTGCTTTAGTGATAGTCAACAAGACAGTTCACAGGTTCTGAGTCACAAAGAACTAGATTCAGATTCCGATTGCGCTGCTTACTAGTTCTGATATTTTGAACACATTACCTGAATTTTCTCAGTTTCTTTTCTGATAAATGATGAGGACTAGATAAATGTCAAAAGATTATGACACGAAATAAATGAGATAATCATATCCAAGTTAAAATGCCTCTCTTTCTTTAAATGTTGTCAAAGTATCTACTAAGAAGCCTTCCTAAAGACAGGCTCAGAGAATTTCAGATTAACATGAGCCTGAACTCTTTTGTCTATAGTTCATTTTTCTGCCATCCATAATGATAGGGTTTCTGAGGGCAATTTTATTCCTCATCTTCTAATAAATTCTTGTAATGATCACCTAAATTCCTCCAGACGGTATTCTTTCCTCAGATATAGAAGCTTTTTTCAGTACTGGGGGCCACCAATTTAGGTTTTTCCTCATCCCTATTCTGGCTTCTTCTTCAAATACCTATTACATATTGGTATGCTAGGGGTAATGGGTTGCTCTTCAACATTAATGCTTAAAGCAGCAGTCTCCAACCCCAGGGTCAGGGACCAGGATCAGTATCGGTCTGTGGCTTGTTAGAAACCAGGCCACACATCTGTACTGACAGCCACTCTCCATTGCTCACATGACCACCTGAGCTCTGTCTTCTGTCGCATCAACAGCGCCATTAGAGTCTTATAGGAGTGTGATCCCAATCGTGAGCGGCCAATGCGAGGAATCTAGGTTGCACACTCCTCATGAGGACAGAATGCCTCTTGATCTGAGGTGGAGCTGAGGCAGTGATGCTAGCCCGGGGGAGTGACTGCAAATACAGATTCACATGAGCAGTGAGGTTTGACTTCACAGAGCCCATGATAAATCAATTGCTTGCAGACACATATCAAAGCCTTCTCAGTAAGTGGCAAGTGAGTGGATGTGCTTCAATTGTACACCTGCTTCTGCTGGCAGGTTTTAAGTCAGAATCCAACCCTATTTTAGTCCATGTGTGTCCTGCCCATTACTTTATTATCACTTCTATTTGCACCTTTTTTAATGGTAAGTTTCATTATACATTACAATGTAATAACAACAGAAATAAAATGCATAACAAATGTGATGTGCTTGAATCATCCTGAAACGATCACCCGCGATCCCCATGTCGATGGAAAACTGTCTTCCATGAAACCCATCCCTGATGCCAAAATGCTTGGGTACCACCCGCTTAAAGGATGCTTTAAGGGCCTGAGCGGGTCCGTCATCATGTTGGGTTTAGTCATTGCTTGTTTTCCTGAGATGGATTAATGGGCTTCTTTCTACTTCCTCCATTGTAGGGAGGGATGCCCCCCAGTCATGTGGCCAGGAGCTGAGGAGAGAACACATATATGCCTGGTTTTTCTCCCTCACAGTGAAGCATTTCTCCTTTGTCTAGAATTCATTCCCTCACCTGTGCCACACACATCAGTGCTTTTGCCATCTCTCTCGTGTCTTTTATATCTTCTCCCTATGGTCAGCTTCCCATTATCATTTAAACATGTTTTTCCATTAATTATAGAAGTATTTATCTTTCATCTTATTCATGATACTGTTCTTTCTCTCTTACTCACTTTCAGACCCACATTTCTTGAAACACATGTTTGTACAGGGAAACCATTTCTCCTATGCTTATTTATCCTCAGACCTCTGCAGTCAGATATGCTTACTGGTGTTCATCTTTAAAAAAAAAAAACTTTAGTCCTCATTTCTATTTGTGATCTGCAAGTATTTTTAAATTTTTTTTTTTAAAGATGTGGGGTACGATTCATGGTTAGGCCTAAAAATGGTCATTGTACAGGTAAGGTCTGGGCCTCACTTTGGTCCCGCCTTCACCTGGTTTGAGATCCGGTTCTCTTATCCTCGGCTGTTTCCCACGACTGCCAATTCCTTTTTTATAGTATTATGGTAAATGTTCAGGGTTTGCTTATGAATGAGAACCTGTGGTACTCAGTTCTTTGTTTCTGTGATAGCTCACTGAGTAGGATCGACTCAAAGTTCATCCAAGTTGCTACAAAGTCCATAATTTTGTCCTTCTTTCTTTAACACTGTGACCATGTGTTTTCCTAGAAAAGTGTCTTTCCTAGGCACTTTCTGGTTCTGCATCTTTCTGGTTCTTCTTTTGCCTTTCTGGAGGTTCTCAGTCTACTCTGTGGGATATTCATACTCTCTCCACTTACTGACAAATTTCCCCCCAGAACCACAAGGCGTTTGCAAGTCAAAGGGAACTATTACTGCTCTAACTATAGATTATTTGTGAAGAGAGTTGCTATTTTATATAAAGAAGCACTGTAAATCACAACAGAAAGTACACCTGAATTTACTTCTTATAATGAAACTAGAATTACTGTCAATGAGATTTCATTGTTTTATAATTTCAATATATAAAATTTGCCATTAAAATTAAAGTATAAAATGTAATTTTGCAGTGTGGGAATAGGGATAACATTTTTCTTCCATTAACATTTCAGTCCATTCTTTTTGGTCTCTTTTTTTTGGTCCTCATTACTAAATTATATTGTGGGCACATTATATTTACACAGTTGGGGTAAAAGTTGTGAAAGTTTTAATTTAGGACAATCCAAAGCATGAGATATAGCCCAGAGAGCCAGCTTAGATGGAAATAAGAGAAAAAAGATAAATGGGAGGTTAGAAAAAATGGGGGTTAGTTTAGAATAAAATAGGGAAGAATACCAAAATTCTAGGGAGATTTTGTGAAGATTAGAAAAAGAAAATCAGCAGAAGTGACAAAAGTGTATATTTTCATATTAGAACATGAGTTGTTATTTTATCCAAAAAATATATTTAGATTCAAAAAATTTTAAAAAACTAGGTATAGGATGTTTTTATGAAGAACTATACTTTATATATTATTCCAATGTTATTTTATATTCTAGGTATAATTTCTAAATCAGTTTCTCACTCATTCTTATATGAGAGAGTAGTGTTCCCAATAAGAATAGCAAGAACCAGTCCAGAAAATGGTTTTCATGTCTTCATAATTTCTTACCATTTTTTTTAACACAGTCTACTTTCTTTACAGAAGATTGTATTATGAATGCTTGTTCCATACTTTTTGCTAGCCATGGGATTTTAAAATCCTATTTCCTTTCACATCTTTTAGTCTTTGTTTTTTATCAGCTTCACCTAAAGCAAATTATTATGTTGATTGATTTTCCCCCAAGAGGCCTACCATTTATAAGTCCCAAGATAAATCTCTATGAGACCTGAATACTGCCCACACTTTGTCTTTTGTTACTTTGACCATTTAAAGTGATAGTGTCTGCAACATTAAAAACCTGAGTTCTTATTATCACATAATATTTTGGGGGAAAATCTGATGTATTATGTGTATAACGTGAGCCAGGTTATAACCAACTAAAATAAAAACTAACATTTACTTAGATCCAATATACTTTTGATGCCATAATTAAGAGTCAAAAATCCCACAAGACAAAATGAGGCATTTGATAAGGGCAAATGAAAGGGTTTTGCTGTTGTTGTTTTTATTTCTCATTTTAAATTTACATTTTTTTCCACCACAGCTTGACATTTCTGTAATTTTTATGAATTCAATGCTATGATTTTAGTTGTACAATAAAATGTTAGTATCCCTAGAAAAAGAAGTGCAAGTATTATAAAATGAAAAAGAGTGTTTACCTTAGGGATATTACCTGTATTTTCATATTCTACACTAGATCACTTGGCAATATTGGGCTAGTTATTTAATTTACCTTATTATAATGCCTGTCTTCTCTCTTATCTCCACAATTGGTCTTTGAAAGAGGGTTGGTAAGTCTTTCCCCCAATATTGTAGGATTTGATAGTAAATACTGTAAAGGCCAGATACCAGATACTCTGGTCTCTGTCACAACTACTGAACAGTGTCACTGAAGTACAGCAGAAGCCATAAAAAATACCTAAGCACATGAATGTGGCTTTGTTCCAATAAAATTTTATTTGCAAAAACAAATTGTTTACCAGATTTGGTCCACTGGCCATCATTTACCTGCCCCTGCTTTGAATAATAAAATTGAACTAAATGAACTATGATATTCCATTTTTTATCACCTATTTTTTTTCCTTGGAAATAAATATGAACAATAATTAGACATGACTTGAACTAATTCAAGCTGACATCTTAAAATACAGAGTAGATATTTAGACTCTGTGAATACTGTACCTAAAAGGTGACCTCACATAGGAGTAGATAGAAATCTGATCTCTGGAGCCAGAACTACCTGTGTTAAATTCTAGATTCTCCATTTACAAGTTGTGTAATCACAGAGAGAGCTTTACTGCTGTCTCCCCAGTCTTCTCAACCAGCAGGAAGGAATTGTGGCAGTTTGAAAACATGTCTGTAACTTTCTTGTCACTCCTCTCAAAAAGAGGTGTGGTCTACATCTCTCCTCTTCCACTTGACTGTGAGCTGGACTTTGTTACTCATTTGTAGCCAGTTGAATGCAATAGACCCACTGCTTTGTGTCTCCCAAGGTTGTGTCAAAAACTTGTTTTTCTCTGCTGCGGCAGTAGTCAGCCCACATGTGAGAAGTTCAACTACTCTAGATAAAAATGAGGTCCATCTAGTCAAGAGCCATAGCTGAGTTCCCAGTCATTAGTCAGCATCAGTTGTGAGCTGCGGACAAGAGCCTTTTCAGAAATTCAGTCAGGATGGACTTGCAATGGCGGTAGCCCCAGCTTTATTTGACTACAATGTCATGACAGATTTTCAGTAAGAACTTCCAAGGTGAGCCCTTACCCAATTTCTTGCCCACAAAATAGTAAACAAATATAATATTCATTGTTTTACAATATTGCGTGTCTAAGAATTTTTAATACTGCTTCCGTAACCAGAGAGATATAATCCAAGTGATACCATTGCTTAAGACTGTTATGAAAAGTGAATGACTTAATGTATAAAAGCACTTAGTTCAAAGACTAAGTATTGTGCAGAGTAAGCATCTATGCAAACGAAAACAAAAAAACAACAAAAAAAGAAAGAAAAGCCATCTGATATTAATATATTGATCAGTTTCTGCTTCTTAATAGAATGTCAAATAGTGAATTTTCAGGATGAAATATTTCTTTTTTTTTTTTTTTTGGAGTTGGAGTCTCACTCTGTCACCCAGACTGGAGTGCAGTGGTCGCTCCCAGCCACCGCAGCCTCAACCTGCTGGGCTCTGGTGATCCTTCTGCCTCAGTCTTACAGTAGTTGGAACTACAGTTGTGCACTACCATACCCAGCTAATTTTTTGATTTATTGTACAGATGAGGTCTTGCCAAGTTGCCCAGGCGGGTCTCAAACCCATGGGCTCAGGCAATCCACTCACCTCAGTCCCCCAAGGCGCAGGATTACAGGCTGAGCCTCTGAGCCTGGCTTAGGATGAAATTTAAGAGAATGAGTGTCATCAAAAAAAATGAGTGAAATGCATTCAGATGCAATGGGATAGTGTATTCATTTGGCATGTACCTAGGACTCGTGGTTCTTTCAGTGACATACAAAAATGTCTTAGTTTTATTTATTTATATTTTATTTTATTTTGAGTTGGAGTCTCACTCTGTCACCCAGACTGGAGAGCAGTGGCCGCTCCCGGCCACCGCAGCCTCGACCTGCTGGGCTCCGGCGATCCTTCCGCCTCAGCCTTCCGAGTAGCCGGAATGACAGACACGCGCTACCACGCCCGGCTGATTTTTTGATTTATCGTAGAGATGAGTTCTCGCTGCCCAGGCGGGTCTCAAACCCGCGGGCTCAGTCCATCCACTCACCTCAGCCTCCCAAAGGCGCGGGATGACAGGCTGAGCCACCGAGCCCAGCTAAATATCTTAGTTTTAAAATACAATGACATCATACATCTCTATATTAGTGACTGTGAAATCATAGGTAGTCTGTATGATATCCTTCTTTAAAACATAAATTTCAAAATTATAATTTTACGTATTTTAAAAATCTGTTTTAGGGAAGAATAGGATAATGAAGCCAAAATTGTCTGGAGTACAAGAAAGTCATAACATGGCTCTGAGCATGTGTGGATTAATCTGTTGATAGTTCATGGCTCCCTTTTAGAAATTCTAGCCCTGATGCTACTCTGGTATTCTTGTTCCTAATCTTGTAAATGTTCTTTGAAAATTCATCTGCCTCCTTGAGTCCTGTTCAGTTTTCCAAAAGGCGAATCTGGTATAACAGTGACTCATATGTGCATGATGAGCTGAAATTCCTAAGGTGAAACTCTGGCGAGGTAAGAAAGGATCACAGGGGAAGCATCTGGGCTGAATAGTGCAAAATTGTCACCGAAATGCCAAAGTTTTTGAATCTTAATCTAAATCTGCTCTTAATTTTGTGCTGAGTTGGCCTCACTTAAAATAGTCTGATCTCTAAAACGATAAAGTTGGGTTATCTCTATGAGGTGTCATAGTTTAACATGCTTTGTATCAACTCAGGTCTATTTGAAGATGGGCAGGTTTCAAATTTTGAAAACATTTGGCAAATATATTTAGACAATTGTATATGTGTTCAGTCTATGATTGACATAAGAGTATATTTTTCTCACATTTTTCTAGCATTGCACGTTGCATCAGCATTTAAAGAAACTAGTTTTTAAGCGGTATCTCTGATTTCTTTTAGGTATTAATTTATATTTAATGTTAGGCTCAGGGGTACACATGTGTGTTTGTTACATGGACATATCGTGCAGTGTTGGGGATTTAGCAGACTGTAGCATTGCCAATTCTTTGTACTTCTGAGTTGATATTAAACTAGATCTAAAAAGAAAGGTCATTAGGACCGTAAAAGCACTGAATACATCCATGCATTGAGTGCTGGATAATGATGAAAAAATAGCCAGCACATATTCCTTCTAAATGAAACTTTCCAGCTATTTGATTTAAGATTGACCAAAGTAACAGCTAACTGACAAATCTGGAAGAGAATTCTGGTTTAGACATCTCTAACTATAAACCACGGTTTGCATAAACTAACCAACTCTGATGGCTGCTATTTTTTTTTTAAATCTTCATGTGTGCAACACAGATACTATTGCTGTGAAGAGATATTAGGCATAGTTCTTGACACTGTTGGATCTACAGACTAGTTTGTGAAGAACTTGCATATGGTGCCACGTGCATGACAGTTCATCAAACTGACAAAATAGTCGGGTTCTGATTCCAGTTTTATAACTTAATTGAATACGTCTTACCAAATATCTTATCTCCCTAGGCTTCACTTTCTTCTTCTGCTAAATGGAGATCTTTAAGCTTTCCCCATCTGCTGCCACATGTGTTTATGACGGTTAAGGAGGGATATTACACATGAAAGTGTTAAGTGGTCACGTAAGAGAGCAGTGCTAGTAATTGCATTAATAATGGTGGTCGTGTTAATAGCAAGGAATAAGGAATACACATAAAGGCTGACATTTTACAGAAAATTGAGATTTCGAAAGAAATCTTCTCAGGTAGGCCTTGTAATCCAAAAGCAACATTAATTAAGTAGGTGCTACAAAATAGAAATTATACGGCTCCCAGGAATGTGAGAATTAATAGGAAATAATTCTTATCTTTGAAGAGTTTTCACTCTAAAAGAAAACATTTACATAAATAAACAGGAGTCCATAAAAACATCAATATAGAGCAAGAATTTTCAGATTATTGCATTTCATTATTTAATGATATTTGTAAATTAGGGAGCTTATAGTGTTTAATTTCATTTTTAAGATGTTTAAAATTGTATCGTAGTTTTATACAAGAAAAGAAATTTTGATACTCAAAGAGAGGAACATCATTATATTAAAACAGAGGACTACCTTTGCCCTATTTTCAGTTTAGTTAATTTACCTATAATCAGTCATTGACTTTATTTATCCCCATTTACCACAGAATTTTTAAAACTGATGCATAAGAACACACAGCTTGTAGATAGATGTGTGGAAAACCAAAAGAGGTTTAGAATACAGTGAGACGATAAAAAGGGGGGTGGTCAATTTACTCCATAAAGTCAACATTGGAATATTTTAACAGAGTCTTGACAAGGAAGTTACTCACAAAGTGAACCCTGAAAAACGTAAGATACTGTAGGATGGACCAAAGACAGAAAAATGTAGCTCATATGGCAAAGTCACTTAGAATGTGACTTTGAGTTAAACGTTAGGTTAGATATGAACTCTGCTCTGTGCCGTTGGACAAGTTGCTGGACCCCTTAAGCATAAATTTTTAAATCTACAAAACGAGACTTTAAAATATATATCTCTTAGATTATTGCGGTGATTATATAAGATGGATCATTCTTGTAAAAATCTTAACATGATGTCGAGCCCATGCTAAATGCTGAATCTGATTAATACTCCTGCTCCTTCTCTTCCTCCTTCTGCCCCTTCCTTCCTTCTCCCTCTTCCTCCACCCTTCTCCATGCCCCTTCCCCTCTCTCTTCTTCTTATGTTCTTTACATTATTCTCTTTCATAGTACTACTCGTATTTTGTGTAGCTAGAGATAAACATGCAGTCATGTTTGTGAACATTAGTGAGAGACAGACACATTCCAGAATGGAGAGTATATTTTATGTCATACTACGGGTCCAGATCTATGGGAAAGCCAACGAGTATTTTGTTTTTAGAAAGATCTTTTTGATATTACTGTAGAGAACAGATTAGTTAAGGTAAAAATTACCAATAATGCTGTGGCAAAGTGACCAGAGGAGGCAGATAACACCATGGAATGCAGATGACTTAGGGAATGGTGACTATAGTAAATAAACATGCATTGGGTATTTTGTGAAGGAGAAGAGAAGATATAAGATACTTTCCAATTTCTGAGTCAATCATTCTATGTGCCTGATAAACACATTTAGATATTGTGAATGACCAGTCGAGTCATATTGAGAATGTGTTGTTGTTATCATTTTTTAAAAATTAACACGTTGGTTTCCAAGATCCAAAAAGAAACAAACAGAAACTTGAAGTGACCGAAATATTCCACAGGGTGGAAGAAATCAGATTTAACATGCCTAGCCAGGGGCTGTGGCTCATGCCTGTAATCCCAGAACTTTGGGAGACAGAGGCAACCTCTTGAGCCCAGGAGTTTGAGGCTGCGGTGAGCTACGATTGTGCTACTGCACTCCAGAGCAAGACCCTGTCTCTATAAAAAATAAAAATAGAAATAAACGTCTGTATCCCCTCCCGTAGAGAAAATTAAAATGTCAGGTGGTAAAATCATACAGTACTCGTGCCGTAGTCCATATAGTTTTACACGGTGAAGCATTGGCTTAGTTGATAATTGTTATGTGAGGTTTATTGATCTAAATGGATGGTTTTGTAATAACGCCAACCTCTGTCAAAAACAAATGCAAGCACTGCTGAAAGTAAAATGCTGCAAGCGCTCCCTGACAGGAAGAAATATGCTAAAAGGCAGATTGAGTTAAGGAAATGATGAATGGAAGCTTCAAGTTCTGGTCAAGAAAATAACTTTTTAGCTCTGCAAATAGCGGTGTTAACTACCAGGAAAATCAAAGGTCTTTGCATTTATACTTGACTTGTATATACTTCATTTTGTCTATTCAAGCAAAGAATTAGAGCTTCATAATAGAATACAAAGGCCAAGATAAAGATGTGCTGACTCTTTATTGGATTGCCCATATGGGATTGCTGTCAAGTGTATCGGTGGAAATTTTGGTATTTTAGATGTTAGCCGGCCGGGCTCGGTGGCTCAGCCTGTAATCCCGCGCTTTGGGAGGCCGAGTTGAGTGGATTGCCTGAGAGCGTGGGTTCGAGACCCACCTGGGCAACTTGGTGAGACCTCATCTCTACAATATATCAAAAATGAGCCGGGCGTGGTAGCGCGCGCCTGTAGTGCCAGCTACTTGAAAGGCTGAGGCGGAAGGATGGCCGGAGCCCAGCAGGTCGAGGCTGCGGTGGCCGGAGGCGGTCACTGCACTCCAGTCTGGGGGACAGAGTGAGACTCCAACTCAAAATAAATAAATAAGTAAAGATGTTATCTAAGATGCAAAAAGTCAAACCATCTTCCCTTAAAACCATGAGGAGTGGAGCAAGTTTAAGAAGGGGGGGCACACCTCATCAACAAGGGTACCTGCATAATGAACATTTGTAGACCTAATCCTGAATTGGACTCCACGTTTCTAAAATTAAAAAAAAAAGTGTAGCACACCTATAAAAAAAATGTTAACAGAATCCTCAGTTCATAAAAGTGTCCCCAAATTATTTTCATGCTGAAGGACTCCTCAACTTTAGAATTTTTTTATTTTTAATTCAGATTCACATAGTTCACAATTATGCCACTAAGAGTATAGACTACTAATCCCAGAAAAGGAAACAAAAATTGTTTTGGTATTATTAGCCCTATCGTCTCCTTAGGACACCCTATGGCAATGAAGGATTCTAATTCCCCTATCCTGATAATACCCAGAAAATCTGTCTGAGTATAGCAAAATACCTTCTCTGACATTTCAACCAAACACTCTTTTGTTAAATCTGGGACCAAGGTATGATATATGTTGAAATGGACACTGAGGAGCTCTGTTTTTGTATGACCAAACAATTGACAAAACTTTTACATCTACATTTAAATAGAATAAATTGCTGGTTTCAACTCCTTTACCCATTTTTAAAATAACATTGTTTTTGTTGTTGAATTGTAGGCGCATTCTTTACATATTCTGGACTTTCCCCATATGATTTTCAAATATTTTCTTCCATTGGCTATAGATTTTTAAGCAACTTGAGATTAAGGGCCCTATCTGTTCTGTTAATCAGTTTATTTGTCCCCAGTGGCTGCCACATATTATACCATTTATGTATAAACTTTCAAATATATTTTTAAATTTTTAGTTTGTATTTAAAATTGAAAGCAAAAACATCAAATATTAACTGAGTATCTGTTAGTGCTGAGAATGAAACTTTTTACCAGAAGGTTTGTTCTGCATTTACCAATTTTAAATGCAAGTTTTACATCAAATATATTAATAACAAAATTAAAAAATAAATGAATCCTTCCATCAATAAGTTTAGTTTAAAGAAGAAAGTTCATTATATGAAGAAATTAAATAGAATTTGAAGTTACAGTGAAACCTCACTTAGACTAAACAGTGAAACCTCACTTTTTAATTTGTGGGACTTCCTTAATATTCTTGAAACTCTAGTGCCAGATACAGGGTCAAGTGTTTTTCATGAATTTCTACTTATCTTCACAATAGCAGCAGAAAGGACTATTATTATATTACCATTGCATGGATGGATAAACTGGGATTTGAAGAGATCAAGTAAAAACACATATGCAAGAAGTTATTGGAGCAAGGATGCAGTGCAGAAAATCATACTAGAGAGCCTGTCTCATGCTACACTAAATTTTACTGACTTAACCAAAGAAAATTTGCTTTATGTAAGTTATCAAGAGTGAACCCTATTTTAAAAAATCAGAACAGCTCTGAGCCAAAATTCAAATTAATTATTCCTCGTCACCAAACAGGTGAAGCAGAATGTCTCAGTAAAAATAAATGATTTTTTTCCCAGAGGACATGAATAATTTAAAATTAAGCTGAATATCAGTGCCCTGGCAATTGCACTTGCTTAACTTAAAAACTACTAGTTGATTATCATTTATTTTAAAATTACTTACTTTTAACTGTAAACATTTTGGTGATATTTAATGTCTTTTTCCATTTTTAATTTTGCCTATATGTGTCACAATTCTGGGTTAGGTATACAAATGTTCATTATGAAGGTAACCTTGCTGATGAGATATGCCCCGCCCCCCTGCCAGTTTTCCACTACTGCCAATCCCGACCCCACCCTACCCTGACAGTTTTCCACTACTGTCAATCCCTTTCTTACAGCCTATTGAGAAAAGTTAATCATAAGTAAAGAATAAATATTCACCACAAAAGCAAATGAATGTAAATGATAAACACTTGGTTATGTTACAGCTTCCTGTGAACTAAAAAAAAAAAAGTAGAAGTATATATTTATTATCATTGTCTGAACAGCAAAGCATACCAATTATTTTTGGAAGGATATTTTTACTGACACCAATTCCAGCCAGTATTGATCATTCAGATTTTTTAAAGGGTCATTAGGTAACATAATGAACATATGCTGTTTCTTCAGCTTTGCAGAGGATAAAGCACTCTTCTGATGGACAGTTTTTATGTGTCTTCTCTGGAATAAAAGAAGGGTTTATATCTAAATCTATATACACTGGCAACATTGACACAGTGACCCTCTGTGTTATAACCTAGAATAATCCAAATTATGTGACAAGAAAGAGAGCTTAAATAACTTGGGAGATTTTTTAACACACTGTCAACAACTATCTATTTATCATCATAATTACCTGGAAAATGGTTTAAAAATTCAACTTTCCAGACTTAACCCTGGACCCTTTGACTAAGAACTTCTTGATAGGAATTTCTGGCATCATGTAAACTCCCAAGATTGAAATAGAAAGATATTGAAACCCTAAATAGACCAATAAGCATCCAAGAAGTTGACCCAGCGATGTGACACTTCTCTGTCTAAAAAATCCCCGGGCCAGATAGTTTCTCAGCTGAATTCTCCAACATGTGCAAGGAACAGCTAATACCAATCCTATTGGAAGTATTCCAGGCAATTGAGAAGAAAGGGATTCTGCCTATCTCATTCTTTGAAGCCAGCATCATCCTGATACATAAAAAATGGCAAAGACCCCAAAAGAAGAGAAGTCTACAGGCTAATTCCCTGCTTAACATAAATGCAAAAATTCTCAACAAGATTCTATCAAATTGCATTAAACACACATTTCAAGCATCATGCATCATGATCCAGCTGGGCTTTACTCCTGGGATGCAAGGCCTGTTCAACATACAAAAAATAAATAAATAAATGTAATGCATAACATAAGCAGGTCTAGCACCAAAAATCAGATAATCATCTCATTAGATACAGAGAAAATATTTAATAAAATCCAATATTCCTTCTTGAAAAACCCTCAAATATGTAGGCATTGAAGGAACATTCCTCAAAAAAATGACCAGGCTCAGTGGCTCAGCCTGTAATCCCAGCATTTTGGGAGGCCGAGGAGAGTGAATTACCTGAGCCTGTGGGTTAGAGACCATACTGGGCAACTTGGTGAGACCATGTCTCTACAAAAAAGAAAGAAAGAAAGAGAGAGAGAGAGAGAGAGAGAGAGAGAGAGAGAGAGAGAGAGAGAAAGAAAGAAAGAAAGAGAAACGTCTACAACAAACATGCAGCTAACAGCATACTCAATAGGTGGAATCTGGACTCATTTCTCCTAAGAACTGGAACAAGAAAAGGGTGCGCACTCTCACTCCTCCTATCCAACACAGTAATAGAAGTCCTAGCAAGAGCTATCAGGTTAAAGAAAGAAATTAGAGATATTTAAATAGGAAAAGAGTAAGTTAAGCTATACCTCTTTATAGATGATGTAATTCAAAACATAGAAAACCCTAGAGAGTCTGTAAAAAACCTCCTCACATTAATAAATAACTTGGTAAAACCTTGGGATACAATCAATGCACACAAGCAGGTGTATTTCTTTACACCACCAACAGGCAGACTGAGACCCAAATAAAAACCATGACCCCATTCACAATAGCCACCAAAAAACAAAATAAAACAAAATGCCTGGACATTCACCTATCCAATGAGGTGAGAAACAGCAATGAGAACTACAAAACACTACTTGAATCAACGATGACAGAACAAATAAATAGTCATACTCAAGGATTAGAGAAATTGTCAAGATGGCCATTCTACCCAAGGCAATCTGTGGAGTGAATGCAATTTCTACCAAATTCTGAACATCATTTCTCACAGACCTAGAAAAGACAATGCAGAAATTCATGTGGAAGCAAAAAAGAGCCCAAATATCTAAAGCAGTTATCAGTAAAAGGAACAAAGCTGGAGGCATCACACTCCCAAGCATCAAACTTTACTATAAGACTATAGTATCCAAGACAACATGATGCTGGTAAAAAAAAAAAAA
>NW_007247223.1:725557-737111 GCF_000164805.1 Carlito syrichta | reverse complement strand
AGATCTGAGTACCACATGTTCTCACTCATATAGTGGACCTTGAACATCCATCGTAATACTGTAAGAAAAGGACTGACAGTGGTGGAAAACTGTGTGGAGGGGAGGGGAAGGGAGATGGGATTGATGGTAGTCAATATCTGTCTGGGGCCGGGGAGACACCCCTTATCAACAAGGATGCCTGAACGAAGCATATTTGTATACCTCACCCTTAACTGTTCCCCACAATATCAAAATAAAAAATATTGATATTAAAAAAGTACAAAAAAACACAAAAAACAAAAAACAACATCAAAAAAAAAATTAACTCAAAATAGATCAAGGGTTTAAATGTGAAGCCTCAAAATAAGAATCTAAGAAGAAAACTTAGGGAACACCTGCCTGGATCTTGCAGTAGGTGAAAAATTTAAGACCAAGTGCTTAAAAGCAAATGCAGCAAAAGCTAAGGTTGACAGGTAGGACCTTATCAAACCAAAAAATTTTTACACAACAAAAGAAATCATCAACAGAGTGTAGAGAAAACCCACAGAATGGGTAAAAAAATATACTTGCAAGCTGTAGCTCTAACAAAAGTAACATACAGAATTTATAAGAACTCAAATGAATTGACAGAAAAAAATAACAATAACCCCGTTAAAAATGTCAAAGGCCATGAAAAGGCACTTCTCAAAGGAAGACATATGAGTAGCCAACAAGCATGTTTTAAAAAAGACACAGCTGCACTAATCATAAGGGAAATGTAAGTCAAAACTACGATGAGGTGCTAACTCACATATGTCATTAAAAGGTCAAAAGACGACAGGCATTGGCAAGGCTGTGAAAAAAAAGGAAATGTTTCTACACCATGGGTGGGACAGTAAGCTCGTTTGGCCTTTGTGGAAATGGTGTGTTGACTTCTCAAAGAAATACAAATTGAGTTACCATTCCACCTAGCAGTCCCACTCCTGGGAATACACGAAGAGGAGAAACATAGATCTCTCTACCCAAAAGACGCCTGCGTTAGCAAAAACATGGCGTCAACACTGATGCCCATCAAAAGTGGAATAAAGGAAATGTGGTACATATACTACTACACAGCCTCAAAGAAAGCAAAATTATGTCTTTGCTGCAACATGAACTATCTAAATGAACTATCACAGAAGCAAACAACCAAAAAACTGATTACTACATACTACCATTCATAAGTTGACAGTAAACATTGGGCACGTGGGCACAAGGACCAGATCCACAAGCATCAGACACTACTGAAGAAGGGAGGGACGGAGCGGGAATAAGGGGCACACAACCATTTGGATACCATGTCCACTCCTAGATGGAGACAGGGCTTGCTTGAAGCTCAGACCTCACCTTCATGCATTTCATTTATGTGGCAAATCACACACGTACCCCAAGACTCCTAAATAAATTCAAAAACTAGTAACAAATATCAAAATGTTTTATACTTAGTAAGGGTAAATAATCATGTAAAACATTTTATGCAACTGAGAGAGAGAGAGAGAGAGAGAGAGAGAGAGAGAGAGTGTGTGTGTGTGTGTGTTCTGGGTCTAGAGGTAAATGTATTTCTTACTAGCTTTTCATGTTTTAAACGTTTGTAAACCATCATCATGACCTACCTTTGCTTTTAGGCTCTAGAGTTTAAGTAATGGAACAAACTTTTTTTTTCTTTTTCCCCAGTAAAGGCTGTTCTTCGAATCAGCTGCTTTCCACTTGGTAGCACGGTAGTAGATCAGAGACAGGAGATTTGGAACCAGTTGACTTTAAGGTCCATTTTGCCCTGAGGTTAATTAGGCTTACTGGGAAATTTTTTTAAAAGTATTCCACAATAGTTTACTAGAAATTATCGGCTAATAATAAAGTGATCTCTTGTCTATTTTGCTATTGCTCACAATGCATATACTTGTTTCAGCTGAATCCCGAGTCTGACTGGGGAAATGGCAAGAACAAGCAAATCTCTGCTGTTTCTTGATCTATTGTCTCTACATCCTCATAATGTGATCACTGAAGGAGTCAATATTTTGTATTTTCGGGTTAAAGTGATTCTTAGAATATTTCCTCTTCCTAGGAACATGTTGATACATCTTATGCACATTCATTCTCTTGTTTTCCTCAAATAAAATATTATTTAATGTCCCCATCAGAGAAAACAAAAACACAATAATAAAATGGTTCATTGTTCCTGCAGGAAACAAAAAGAATAACAATTGTAGTTATTTTTTACTAACCACAGCAAACAACAATCCTGTCCTCAGAATAACTGTACTGTGATTATTGTTTATATTTGAATCATGAAGAATTCCAGGTACAGAAAATCTAAGGAACTGATAAAGATTCAAACGCTCATTTTAAGTTAGACATAGCTCACCACAACCCATAATGGCATGTTGTCTATCTACTGATACTTCTATTTCTGAAGTTAATTATTTATTCACTGTTGCTATGTTTGTTATTAATACCTATGCTCTTAATTTTAAAAAGTGTTCATTATGTCATGAATAATTATGTTTTCGCCAGTTTTAGTTTATACATTAGAGGAAAACCAATAAGTCTACGCTTCTTTATGGTTGTGTTCAATCAGGAAAAAAGCAAATAATTTGTTTTAAGAATCAAAAATGTCAGATATATATAATGCTCATCGTTTTATACTAATTTTATTTAGTTATCTTCATTTTTTTAGAAATATTATTATGTAGAGCCATCCCTCCCCTTGGTAACTTCACTGTTTGATCTAGAATTTATATTTGGTGTGATAGTTCCACTGGGCAATGATACCAGTTAACATAAACCTGGAAATTAAATATATTTCTGCATCTGAAATTGAGGTCAGAGAAACTTGATCACCACTTACCATTATTTTTTCTTCTAATTAAGTTCTTCACTGAAAGTCTATAAATTAAGCTATATTTTATGTCTATAAGTGGCCCATACACAAAAATATTGGCAAATCTACAAATTTTTAGAAACTTTGACTTCCTTTTAATAATCTCACTCCAATTTTTGTCTCTTTCTGCAAGTTTTATTTTACTGAATCAAAATTGAAAGCACATAAACTTTTTTACGTTAGGGCTGTTCATTTTCCTCTGAGGGTTTTATCAGAGTTTTATTAGACTGCTAAACCAGCTGTCTAACTAAACCACATTAGAATCTAAAACTCTCCCTTATGTACTCATATCCGTGTACATGTTCAGAAGGTTATGCTTAACTCTCTTTCTTCTCCAGCTCTGTTCTACTGCTATCACTGACACTTGCACTTATGGCAGTGGCCGTCAGATTCCAGTTTGGAAGAATGACAATCCATTCACTGATGCCTTGTGTACGGAGATCCTAGCTTAGGGAGTCTTGTAACTGAATCATGCATATGCATTTTGAAAATCTCTCGAATCCTTTGAAATAGTAAGCTGGGGGTTTCTCTTTGAAACCGGGCGTCCCACACAGCATAGGGCAGACCGTGGCAGACAGCCTCGAGAGCTTGTTCCGAATCCAGGCCAGGTCTCCTTGCCCTCTGCTCTGGACCCAGCATGGGCACAGATCCCTCCATCCTTTCCTTGAGTCCTCACTGTGCCATCTGATGGGAAATGGTTTAAGATAAAGTGAGTGTTGCTCCAGTGTGTTCTGCTTTCCACAAAATAGTACAAAAATCAGACAGACTTTCAGTAATGCAACATGGTCACTCCCTGTTCTCATGATTGCTTTCCGCTGAACTCTTGTTGAAAGATGATATGGAACAGGTAGGTGACAGGTTACCCCTCTGCCTGGGCTTCCTGGTTCATCTCCCAAATTCTCTTGTTTTTCATGCTGTAGAGACTGCAGGAAAGATTCCTTAGAGCCTTCTTTTTCAGCAACATGTCAATTTCATAAATAATGAAAACTGTGGATCCTCTTCTGATCCTGGAAGTCAGCCCTTGCTTTCTCTACCTGACTGAAGCTGACAGCAAGTACGTTTCAAATAGACAAAAAACAGCTTTTGGACAAAATTTTGAGTATTTTCCACATGATGTTAAAGCAATTATGTATAGCTGTTTTCTTGCTCACATATATTTTAAATTATACTCATGTGGGTTCCATTCACCGATGTCTAAACATATGTGACCCTATGCTGACGACACTGATATATACTGAAATCAGTGCTGAGACCTAAGACAGGAAGAAAGGTCCAGTGAAAAGGTGGTAAAATTGATGTCTGAGACACCTGTCTTTGCAGTGGCTTTCGGTTGAACTAGCCCCTCGATTTCCAGTCTTCAGTTTCCTCACATTTAAATTGGGTACGCCGGGCTCGGTGGCTCAGCCTCTCATCCCGCGCTTTGGGAGGCCGAGGTGAGTGGATGGCCTGAGCCCGCGGGTTCGAGACCTGCCTGGGCCACTTGGCGAGACCTCATCTCTACAATCAATCAAAAAATCAGCCGGGCGTGGTCGCGCGCGCCTGTAATTCCAGCTCCTCGGAAGGCTGAGGCGGGAGGATCGCCGGAGCCCAGCAGGTGGAGGCTGCGGTGGCCGGGAGCGGCCGCTGCACTCCAGTCTGGGCGACAGAGTGAGACTCCCACTCAATAAATAAATAAATAAGTAAATTGGGTATGTTTGGAAGTGACAAACTGCTGTTAATACAAAGGCTTGTCTTTATTCCTACTTGCTAGCAACAATGGTATAATGAAGATCAGTGAGAAAATAAATCTTTATATTGCTAGAGACTCCTTGCCAGCAGAGGGGGAAAGAGAAAGTAAAAAGTGAATTCCAAAGCCCTTGTCAGATCTGCTGTATAATGAAGAGTTAGACCCAGTGTCGATGGCTCTTTGTCTGCTAGAGTAGATTAGTTAACCACTGGATATGCAAAGAGACGTTGTGCAAAGAGACAGATTTCATTTATAAGTACAAGAAATTGAGTTCCCACCAGGACATCATGAGAAAGAGAAGATAAATGCAAGAGGAAGCATGAGAAGAAGAAAACGGAAAGCTAGACAGCAGAACAGCATTGAAAAAAAGAAACACTCACAGGGAAGAGGCCAGGGAGGGCCAAAACACTTTTCAAAACAAGAATGTCTCATATTTAATTTTAAGTTTCTGTTGTGCAATATTGCTTTATTCCTGTTGCCTTAAAAGGTTCAATAAGTCAGCCAAGCACAATAAGCCTCGTCTTAGTGTTTTGTGCTTCTGTAACAGGCTATCTGTGATGGAGTCCCTTACAAAAGAAATAGAAATTTATTTCTCATAGTTCTTAAGACTGGGAAGTCCACGCTCAAGCCACCGGCACCTAGTCTTGTGAGGACTTCCTTGCTGAATTCCCACATGGCAGATGACGAGAGGGTAAGCTAGCTGAAAGCTATGGAAAGCATAATTTATAAGAGCCTAAATCCCATTAATGAAAGAGGAGCTCTCGTGGCCTAATCGTCTTGTAAATGCCCCATCCCTTACAAGAGCAAAACATGAATTTTGGATGGGACACATCCAAACCATGACAAGTCTATACTTTTTCTTCATGATTATTGCAGAGAAGAGCATAACCACCAACCAGAAGATGTGAACTGGAGTAAATTTAGCAGGTGTTAGCAACTGGAGAGGACAATGACTAGGAGACAGGTACTCTTTCTGAGAATTCTGAAAGATACTGGAATAGAAAGACTCTGGATTTGGGTTCCTTACCACACGTGGGATGTGAATTGAAGTAATTTTCACTTAAATAAAATTCAGTACATGAACACTGCGGAACTTGGGATTTCCCAGCCACTACTGGTTTTGTGGCTTTTATAATACCCACCTCCTATTTCAAAAGGCACATGGCTTGCTAGAAGGCTCAAATGATACATTATGTATGAGCCTCTATTGTGCTCTATAAGGTCATACACAAGTGTGTTTATAAAATCATCCAAACAGCACCAAGGCTCATGATTACAGTGAATGCAGGAGAAAGATAGGCAAATATGTTTTACCACAAAACACATTCCAATCACATAAATAATTTTTTTCTGATTTATTGTTTTATGTGTCATTAAATTTCGACATTAACTCAGAAAACGTGACATTGATAAGAAGAGCAAGTATGCATAGAAAATAGGTAGTGTGAGCTCAGGGTAGTGCCGATAACTGTTTCTGTTTTCTTTTAAAAATTTTAAAAGCCCAAGATAACCTTACAAAATCTCCAGAGTCACATTGATAGCAAGACAAAAATAAATTAAATTTTAGTGACTTAAAACAAAGCATAAACCTAGTGCTGCTGCTATTATTGATTGAAGCTATGTCAGGGTGGACAGACAGGTCATGGACCAGGACTTGAAGCACAGCTCTCTTGACAGTTCAGTCATCTCTTACAATTGGTTTCGATGGTTTTCAAATGAACAGAGACAACTCTCAGCATATTACTTTGTTAAGACAAACTTTAGACTAACTTATTCATCGATGAAATCACAAAGCGTCTTTAAAATTATAAACAAACTTTTAAAAGAGAATGTTGCATATCATAGTTAAAATTCATAATTTTCTCAATTAAAGAGGTTTGAATTACCCTAGACCCGATACAATTATTACAGAAAAGTACTTGAGTTGAAAATTAAAATTATGGAACTACAGAGTGAAGAGTAAATTTAATTTATATTCACATTTAAATTGCAACTATAATATAACCGTATTATCATTGTCAAGAAAGACAAAAATAAGAAACTTTACTATGTTTTAAAAAAACATTTGTTAAAGGCTTTTTTCTCCATCTTTGAAAGCATGTTTTAAATGTTTAACAATGGTTTGAAGAACAAACTACTGTTCATTAAAGGCATATCTCTAGTAAGGTGGCTCAAACTCTAAGATTACAGGAAATAGAGACAAGGATCATGGTAGTTCAAGCAAGACAATCAAAGGTGGGAGAAATCAATAAGCAGCTCCTCTCCGGCAAGTGTCCACTTTTCCTTTAAGATGCTTCTGGTTCAGCCCTTGTGGCATTTTTCCCAGCTCCCCTGCACTCTCTAAATCCATGAGAGGCAGGATAGTGCAGTGGCTGAGAGTGTGGTCCCTGGCCCCTGTCAACCTGGCTTTGGATTCTCAATGTACCCCAGTGAACTGAGCAAACTACTCCGTACTGGACATTGTGTCTCAAATTAGATACCGACTTAGCTTATGGAATCCTTAAATAGCCTTTGAGATGAGTTGTCCATGTTTTCCTCATTTTGAATCTTCCACACTTAGCATAATGTGTTAGCTTATTTATTTTTATTTTTTGATGGAATCAAAGAAAATGAAGAAACAGAAAGAGGTTGGAGAAGATATAAACCTCAAATGTGGAAGCACAGGAGTTAGTCTAAAAATGGAGTCAGGAGATGGTTCTGGGTAGATTACTGTTAAAATGACCCTATGGATGTTAAGACATTAGGATTGGCACATTGACCTCTGGAGCCAGTTAAAGAACTAGACAGGGACTGTAATTTGTTGCCTCAGAGCCTGCAGCTGGAACCCCCACCCCCATTAGCTTTAGAGATCAGACAGACTTGAAAGTTTTAGATTTGCCAAAAAAAAAAAAAAGGCATGCAGAATTAAAGTATTTACAGAAAAAAATAAAAGCAAAACTAATTTCCTGTCACACAGTTATTTAAATGAGGGCACATGTAATTTTTAGACTTTTTTATTCAAGACATCATAGGAAAGAGAAGCATTCTAAAGTTCTGGAAATGTGAGAGAATGAGCTATTTGGGATATAATTTCAGGATGGAAAATTGTCAAGTTCAGTCAAAAGAGACATATCTTTTATAAGGAGAATCACTGTGATTTATTCTAATTTTGTAGTAAATTTTTCAAAAAGTTAAAGACATTTAAAATTAACAGGGAAAATTATGGGCATCTTAAAAATTAACAAAAAATACATTTTTTTGGAAATATTTATTTCCTTTTTTCCCTTTTCTATTCATTAATTCATTTATTCATTCTTTAGAGAACACAAATTAAGGATTTATTATGTAGAAGGTACTTTTTCACATCCTAGAGAAATGACGATTAGAAAGTCAAAACATGTCCAAAGCACACAGTTTACTGTTCCTTAGGAAAAACTAATTGCGATGGATTTTTTGTATGAACATAAGCCAATATTACTGCAAAGAATGAATGGGATAATTCAGGAGATGCGTAGTGAATTGGTCAGGAAAAGTCATGCAGGTGGATGACAGGATATTTGGATAAAGAAAAGGAATTTTGCAACTGGAAAGATAAGCGAACTCTCATTTTCGCACAGGGAGATACATTCTAACCAAGGAGGCTAAAAAACCCGCATGATAAACCGTAATGCTTGCTCATTAATTTTCAAGAGTGTTATATTAAGTACTTTATATTACACAGCGGTGATAAATAGCCAAAATTCAGACCAACTCTTGGTTCAGTGGAATTAACGTGGGAAACAGGTAGGTAAAATGATGTAATCACAACTCCTAATGATAACTGGTAGACAGAGAAAATACAGGGTTTTGAAGACGGAGAGCAACACACACCATAACTCAATATATGAGATCTAGTTCACAAGACACCGTTTTGTTTAATAATTGACAATATTCAGCTTTGCCAGTCCTTTCTGGTATATTCTGTACATCAGTCTTTTTGGCATCAGAAACCAATTTTGTGGAAGACAATTTTTCTATGGATCGGAGCTGGGGAGATGGTTTCAGAATGATTCAGGCACATTACATTTATTGTGTATTTTATTTCTATTATTATTACATTATAAGGAAATAATTATAAAACACACCATAACGCAGCATCCCTGGGAGCCCTGAGTTTGTTTTCCTGCAACTAGACCATACCATCTGGGGGTGATGGGAGAAAATGACACCTGAAGTGTGTTGCTATGTCCATGTAAAAATGTGTTGCTATGTCCATGTAATCTCATTTTGGTTGCTGTCACTGCAAAAAATACCCTGCTTCCCAGGGCAGAATGTTGGAAATGGAAGCAGGATTTTTAGTCCTTTTGTGGCAATCTCAGGATATTCTGCCTTGACTTTAATCCGGAACATATGGAGATTTGAAGTTGTCTCAAGCATACTTTTAAGGCCACTGTCATTTGTGATCTTAAGCAGTTGATCCTCTTCTAGCAAGGACGAAGTCGATTCACCTGACTAATTCACAAATGGGGTGCAGATCCATTCCTTCCCAGTTTGGGGTCTCTTGTGGTTGAGAAGCAGTGCTCAAACTCTTTTGAAAGCTGAGATAAGTGATCATGCACCAGTTGGGAAAAAGAAGGCCCTGGCTCAGTCTCTTTCAAAATCTCTGCTAATGTTCGGGTCATGTCAAAAAATCCCAATGTTCACGCATCGCCCCAAAATTACAGTGTGGTTTTGAATGTAGCCACTTTATCTGCGAACTTGAACACAGTTGTCGTTCTCCGCTGACATGACAGATTGAGTTCGTGGAGCAGGTTGAATATGTAACACAAGCAAGCAAGTTTTGTGACCCAATATACGTCACTGATATGTACTGCCAGTAGTGGTTGTTTTTTGAAAGAAATCTCTGGAGCGTCTGTCATAACTCAAAGTCTCTGGCCAGTGATCTAACTTTAGAAACTTTCATCTATAAGAGAAGATGTGTGTGCTGTGTGTCCCTCTCCTCAGAGTTGAGTGAACAGATGTGAGTTAAGGGTACATACTTTAATGTGGTTGATAATTTTAATCACTTCTTATTTAACCACACGGTTGTTAGGTTCAAGTGACATTTTTTGGCTAGCTAGCACTTCTCTATGGATGATCCAGTGCATAGACTTACACTCAGAAGCGACCCCATTGAACCCAGTAAGTGAAACCAGAAAGCCGTCCACTTATAGCAGCCACTCTGTCAGTGCATACACTAGCACAAAATGGCCAATTCAGTTTTTCTGATATATAATCTTTCAAAGGCTTAAATAGTTCTGAAGCTGTGGTATTAGTTGGCAACAAAAGTGCACAGAGCGTATTCTCGTACACTTCCACCTGAAAAATATATTGACCCCAAACTATCATGGTTACCTTCTTGTTAACATCGGTAGACTCAACCTAAATTATGTACCACGAATCATTAATTCTCTCTAACAATTGTGTCTCAAATTCCTCTATGTCATCAATTCATCTAGTGACAGCGCTAGCTGAAAGAGGAACCCATGCCACTTTTGAACTGCAGCCTCTCCTAAAATTTCACGACAAATGTCCTTAGCAGCAGGCAAGATCAACTCTTCACCAATAGTAAAGGACTTCTTAGCTTTAACAATGCGATTAACCACTAAAGATAATACTCTCTGTGTAGACACGTTTGATAAAGTGATGGCCTTCAATACTTGCTTCTGTTCTTTGTGTTTAGTTCTTTTTTTTATTTTGAAATACTCCAAAGGTTTGTCTTTTAATGCAGGGTGCATGGTCTCCATGTGGTGAAGCAGTTTTGAAGGTTTCATGACTTCACTGGATATCCGGTCACCACATTTTATACAAAGCACGCTTGGAGAATGTGAATCACCTGTTGCAATGAGTCCATAATTTAAGTAGGACTCTCGGTATTTTCTTTTAAATGCAGTTTTCTTTTTGTTGACAATCTTAGCATCTCCTGCTGTCTCATCATTGGGTCTTTCCCCCTCTTGAAAGAAGACTCCAGTGACATTTGTTTTTTCACTCTTTTCGTCAAGGGTTAGCTTGTGGGCTTACCAAAACTGACTGAGATAAGTGCACAGTGCGGAAAAGCATTGGGAATGGAAGTGGTAGATAAAATAATGGGCAAACCACACATGGACTAAAATAAGTGTCGAATTCTGGTGTAAAGCCTGCTACCAGATGCAGCTGTACAGTTGAAGTACATCCACTCACTTGCCACTCACGAATAGGGTTTTGCTATGAGCATGCAGCCTTTGATGTATTATGGTCTCTGTGCAGTCAAACCTCATGGCTAACGTTAATCTGGGCTTGCAGCTGCCCTTCAGTGCTAGCATCACCAGCTAAGCTCCACCTCAGACAATCAAGCATTCGATTCTCATGAGGAGCTCACAACCTACATTCCTCCATGCCGAGTTCACAGTAGGGTTCATGCTTCCAAAAGAATCTAATGCCATTGTGAATAGAGCTGCAACACACATACGTGTGCAGGTATCTTTTTCGTAGAATGATTTTAATTCCTCCGGATATATTCCCAATAGGAGAATTGCTGGGTCATATGAAAGGTCAGTGTCTAGTTCCTTCAGAAATCACCACACTGTCTTCCAAAGAAGTTGTATTAGTCTGCATTCCCACCAGCAGTGTAGAAGCGTTCCTTTTTCTCCACATCCTCACCAGCATCTGTTATTGTTTGTTTTATTAATGATGGCCATTCTTACAGGGATTAGGTGGTATCTCAATGGGGTTTTGAGTTGCATTTCTCTGATGATGAGTCAGACTGAGAACTTTTTCATGTGTCTGTATCTTCGTTTGAGAAATGTCTATTCATATCTATTCATGCCCACTTTTTAAAGGGGCTGCTTGTTTTTTTCCTTTTGGCTCATTTGAGTTCTTTGTAGATCCTAGATGTTTAGGCCTTTGTCAAATATGCAGTTGACAAATATTTTTTCCCATTCTGTGGGCTGTCTCCCTGCTCTCTTGATGGTTTCTTT
>NW_007247223.1:656667-724880 GCF_000164805.1 Carlito syrichta | reverse complement strand
AAAAAAAAAAAAAAAAAAGAATCTAATGCCACTGCTGACTGGACAGGAGGCGGAGCTCAGGTAGTAATATGAACCCTGGGGAACTGCTGTAAAAACAGATGAATTTTCACTTGCTCACTGGCCACATAGCTCCTACTGTGTGGCCCAGTTCTTAACAGGCCACTGACAGGTACTGGTCCATAGTCTGGGGGCTGGAGATTTTTGCTATATAATTTTAAGCTCATTCAATGAGTTTTTAATTTAGATATGATGGTTTTGAGTTCCAAGATGAACTTGATTCTTTCATAAACATCATAATGACATGTAAAAATTATCCATCTTTTTCACCTTAATTTTTCATCTTTCCGTTTTTGTACGGTTTTTTTACAGTTATTTAATATATGTCTTTTATCTCCAATATAGGAATCAGTGATGGTTCTTTCTACTGTAGATTTTTCCTCTTTGTTTTTAGTAATTTGTTCCACTTTTTTAGAACGCCGTCATTTTTGACTGGGTGATGACACGGTAGATGAGAAATTTTAGAAAATGTAGACATTTATCTTCTTTTATAAAGAGAGACAAGCTTTATTCTAGCTTTTTTTCTTGAGTTCGGTAGCAACTGTCCTGCCTGTTTGTTTGTTTTGAGTCTGTTTTTCGTGTTCCCTGATTCCTAAGGTACAGCACTTATTCCTAGGGAGGGAAAGTGACTTATATGGTGCGTGCGTCTCTTACTCCAAGTCTGTGGTCTCATGGGTTTTCCACTAAAAGCCCACACTGTTGACCACAGCTCCTCCACATTGGTTTGACCTTAAAGCCCAAACTTGCTTTCTAATTCTTTAGAGCTCTCAAATCCCTCCTCAGCATCTTATCCTCCCAGCTACTGCACTGCACTGTGTTCTTTAAGTTGTACCTTTCTTCTGTGCAGCCCTGGAGCCCAAGACTTGTGTGGTGTTTGCGTGTGGATTTCAGGGCTCCTTCTGCATAGTTCCATCTTCCTGGGGTCCGTGTGTCTTAAATCACAGCCATCTGATGGAACTAGACTACGGTATCTCCCAATCCAGTACGGCTGCTGCTTTGTACGTGCTCCCTGCTTCCCACGCCATGATTTTGAAATATCAAACTGGATACAGATATTATACAAGTGATCCCTTACTCAAGAATTATAGACCATCAAGTCCTATGTGCACTCATTGCTTTTCAGTGCCTTTGACGTACAGTTTTATGTAAATTAATTCAGGTTGTTCAGTTCTTTCTGCAGGAAAATTAATCTATTAGCATGGTGGAGGAGGTACAAGAGGATACAATTTTCTCTGATCTGAATAAGATTTACTGCTATCCAGGCAGCACAAACCTGGATTGGAAGGTATGGACTTCACAAGTGGTTTCTGCACCTCCTCCAGTCAAAATGCTGGGCCTAGCGTGTATTCCTAGCCTCCCTCTGGGGCAAATATTATTTTTATTTTCCACCCTCTTCTCCCAGCTGAACTGTGTTTCTACCAAGTCCTTAGGTGACAGTTTTGGTTTTTATGCCCTGTGGACTAAGGTTTCTGTTACTCAGGGGAGATCAGAGAGATAGGTCTAGTGGAGTTTAGGTGCTGGCTCTGCTTTTTACTGCAATGGCAGTGAAATTCTGCCAGGATGCACCCGCTGCAAGTTTTGATGGCTTTCTCGCTGCCCTCTTTTGCTCCCCAAGTAAGCCATAAAGGGAGTGTGATCTAAATTACCCCGATCCACTCTGTATGATTCCTGTGAGGTCCCTGGAAGACAGTCTTCAAGAGGTTGAGGACTCCTGTATGTCTGCAGCCTCCTGGCTTCTTACTTTCCCTCAAGCCCACACTTTTCCTTCAGTGATCCTTGAAAGATTTCTTAGCTTTTTGTCATGGCTTATTTGGCTTCAGGTGGCATCTGTCTCAGCTAATCAAGTCCTCACTTTTTTATTCCCTGCAGGCATCTTTTTCGTTCTAGATTTTTGTTTTGTTTGCCTTGGCACCTTAGTTCTCTGATTAATTCAAGAAAATTTGCTAAGTTATCGTTTCTCCAGTCTCTAGCTGCTGTGAGACTCTTCAGCACTCCACATCTCTGCGCTGAAAACCAGAATCCAGAATATATAATTTTTACAATTCCCTTCTAAATTGAAATGTAAGATGGTAGGGGATTTTCTTAAGCTTTGAAAATGTATGAATAAACAATACATAGAAAATAGATTTTAAAATATTTACTTATAGGAAAATGATAAATCATTTGTACTTCTTCCTATATAATATTGGAAACTAACTTTAAATTTTAATCTAGTTTTCTCACTTAGAATACTACACAAAGCTGGGCTCGGTGGCTCAGTCTGTAATCCCGCACTTTGGGAGGCTGAGTTGAGTGAAATGCCTGAGCCCGCGGGCCCGAGACCCTCCTGGGCAACTTGGCAAGACCTCATCTCTACAATAAATCAAAATGAGCCGGGCGTGGTAGCGCGTGCCTGTAGTTCCAGCTACTTGGAAGGCTGAGGCGGAAGGATCGCCGGAGCCCAGCAGGTCGAGGCTGCAGTGTCTGGGGGGGGCCACTGCACTCCAATCTGGGTGACAGAGTGAAACTCCAACTAAAAAAAAAAAAAAAAAAGAATACTACACAAAATAGATGGAGATTTTTTGCTAAATTAACCTTGCCACCTGGAAGACTCTATCCTCCTCCCTGATCCTAGTTTCCTTTGAAAATTGTATCCAAACCTGAAATATCCCTTAATGTCCTGGTTATAGAGTTGTGGAAGGAAAGGATTCAGAGTACCTTAGAGATAAGACCAGGAGTTCTCAACCAGGATTAAATTACTTGCTAAACTGCATCTCTAGGTCACTCTGAAATATTCTGAGAAATGGGTTCATGTACTTTATTAAATTCACAAAGTACTATGACCCTGAGATTGTTGAATGCCACTGGAGAGACTCTTGTGTTATAGAGACTCTTCTATTTAAATTCCATATACCTAGAGATCTTTATTCTTGTGTCCTTTAACGATTCCTTAGAACTCAGATCTTTATTCTTGCGTCCTTTAACTATTCCTTAGAACTCAGATATTAAATTATTTCAAATTCATCGAAAGAAAAAAATAACAGAATAGAATTTGCTGTGCATGACCCAGGTGTTAATATCAAGACCTTCAGCTTCTACCCTCAAATAAAAGCATTTCTCTCTCATTCTGCATGCCTAGGATATTGCTTTGATTTGTCATATCCATAGGGTTTAATATTAAGACACTAAATTGTCACATTTGTAATACTGATACTTTTATTAATTGATTACATAAAAAATACTTTTCTTCAAGTCAAACTTATGAAACTTTACCTACCATGTATTTATCTTTCTACTTTATTAATGTAATAAGTAGCTGAATTATGATGAAGCTTTGTAGAACTGTCACAAATAACTATTTCAAGATTGTATTCATAGAAGAGTAAAATTGAACAATGTTAAATTAATAATTACTTGAAGCATTTGGTTAATAATATTTGCCAGATAATTTTATAGGCATAAGAAAAATCTGAGCTGAGCACATTAATAATAGTAAAAATATATTGAAGATTACAAAAGGAAGAAGTGTTAAAATAAATCCATACCTTTAAAACATTAAAAATATTTAGTGAATGCAAATTTCAAAGAGCTTAATGATGATTGGCTCATATAATTGAAATAAATATACTAATGCAAAATGTAGGGGAGTCTCAGCTCAATGTGGACAATAAAATGGATGCGGTGAGTTTATTTTCAACATTTCTCTGCCGTAATGTGTTCGTTTCTGCACATTCATTTAAACAAGAGCTATATAATAATTTTATCCCAGTACAAGCACAAGGTGCAGCATAATACTAGTGCTTAATCAATACTTGGTAAATACTTGAATGAATGACATCACAGTTTTACAGTGTGACTATAATTTATGCTACAGTGATCCTTCTGAAGCTATCTGTCCGGCTTCTCTGTTACCATTACAACTAAAATTTCTTCTAACTCATTTTCTTGTTAACTTCCTTTTAGAAAAAAAAGAAAGGTTAATTAATCCACATGAAATATAAGTGGTTAAGTTGGTTGTACCATGCTGAATTTTTCAGACGGCTGATACCATATTGTATCTTTGTATCCCCGAAGAGTTTTAGCTCAAAGTTGGGAAACGAAATGAGGGGTGGGAAGAGGGTTGATCTTCTAGTTCCATGGCCTATAACGTATAAACTGTTTGCTGCATCCAAACCCACTAAAGTGAATCTCTGTTTCCACTTTTTGTCAAAATTGTGATTTCAAAATTTGTCTCGAAATCGTTTGCTTTTCAATGTTTTATTAAATTTTAAAACAGCTTTCAAACTTTTTAAAAGTAAAGGTCAATTAACATGGAATTTCCAAGATATTATATATTCCACCATTAAAATTTGTTTTAAGTTTAGACTTGACAGTTGGTTATATCGCTATTGTATGTTCTCTAAAATAAGAAAATCTTTTGATAGCTTCTTCAGATAAGTAAGCCTAAATCGTGCTTATTTTTATAATCATTATTTGATTAAAAAAATTTTTAATGTCCTGGACAATTTCCCATTACCCAATTTAAGCATTGGATTATGGCTTTTGATTTGTTGTTTTTATTTTCTTTTAATCAAAGATAGTAGTATACGCGCTCCAGCACTTGAAATATACACCTACTAACCACATGTATATCCCCCCAAAACTCTTCAGGAAAACAAAAAATTTAACCATGTTATGGTGATTTAATAAATTCATAGGTATTCAACTTATCAAAATTTGCAAGTTCTTTTGCAAGATAATAATTTTACTAGAAAATAATTATGAGTTACGATAGCACTCCAGAAACAAACTATGCAAATAAATGCATTAAGTGGTAAACAATCTTCAAATAAATTATAGTCTACTTGAAGGTATCATCTTATTTTTCTTAAATCTCAGTTTACCGGCACAGAACAGGTCATTAATAAATCATTATATGACATTTTAAGGTGATTATCATAGCCACCCATGTTAGTAAACATCAATGAGATAAAGCAGGTAGTCAGAAGAAAGGTTAAATGCCTTTTGAAATACAAAATGTGTTTATCAAAATAGCTCTGCAAGTGTTCTCACAGTTCTCCTCAGACAAAACAATAAACTATCAAATTATATGAATTGCTTATAGACTGGTATTCAAGATGCTGTGCTTTCTACGTTACTTGAAGTTAATTATGAAAACTCAATTTTGGAGGATACTGGTACATTTTCATTAGTGGAAAATGTCTAGTCGCACAAGCCCACCCACCCACACACCCTCACGCACTGATAATAGCTTACAGATATATTCCAGGCATTGCTTAGGCTTGGTACACATACCTACCCCTTTAATCCACACTAAAACCTACAAATTGCATATGTTCTTATATCCCCATTTTTTGTGTGCAGACACTAAGACACAGGAAGATAATCCAACCTAGGCCAAACAAGCAAAAATAAAGAGCAACAAAGGTTTGAACACACCTAATCTGGCTCTGCAGACTGTGCTCCAGTTTACTTTCAACTGGAAACCACGGGAAATTGCACGAGTTATCTGTTGTGTCCCTTCTTTCCACCAGAACGCCTTAACATTATATAGGAAACATGCTGTAAACAAGACGTGAACTTGCACTTACTCATTAAATGAATATCTGTTTTCATTAAATCAAAATCTTTTGCACAAATAATAAGTTCCTTCAATGTCTAAAAGAAGACAGTCATAGATTGAGGTTTGTGTCAATCAGAGAACTCTTACTATTTTTTTCTTCAACCTTCTAGTAGTTGGGGAAAATAACCCTCAATTTCGTCTTTAAGAAAAATGTTTAATATGTTTAAAAGCTAATGAACACTCTCTTCAACCTATCTTCTAGGATGCATAATTTAAACTACAATAGCAGCAGTACTAAAAACAACAATATCAACTGGATAACACTGTAGTTGATAAGATGTTCATCACTACAGCAGATAGTGGTGGTGTCCAGTTTCTTTGTCCACGTCATTTTTGGAGCTGTGGCTACAGATAATAAATAACTTCTACAAATAAAGTAATTTGGACTGATTCAAATTATTCCACAAGGACTTGTGCTTCCTGGCCTGAGTGCTTTCTCAAGCTACTGAAACAAGCCTTCCCCTTCCCTTTCTGTTCCCAGGCCACAAGCAAGAGGGAATCAAGACAGCCTCAGACCTCTCACTCAATGACAGAGAAAAGCTGGTGAACACGTTTTCGTCCTTTCAATCTGCAAGTGGGATAGATCTGAGATACGTGTTGGTGGGCACCTGGGTTTCTTGTTGCCCACAGGCATACTTAGCTCCATAATGAACTCTCACGCCTCTTTCACGCCTTTATCCAACTTCCTCAGTCCATCATTCTGTATCCTCAGCCTCTCAAATTAATTGCCTGAGCTTAAATCTTTCTCTCAGGGCCTCAACCTGTGTGGTCAACTTGAGGTTAGTAGGGGGAAATGTCACACACATTTAGTTTAGTTCTGAGTTATTAGCGTTTCTTGGAACGGCTGTCTCATCTGATTCTTTTATCTTGAGCAAATCTGTATCTCAGGTACCTAGGAGGGTATTTGTAATGTTAGAAGCCTCAATTCAAAGTCTAACTCTTACATTGCCAGAATGGTAGTTTTCATGATACTATCTTAAAGTATTTTATTTCTTTCAAGAAAAATTATTGAAATACTTACCAACGCTTATTAGAAACCTGACATTTTTCTAATATTCTTGCTCCAGAGATTTTTTTTTGAGAAATGCAATGTTTGTGTGATGTGTTTAGTAATGTTTTATTTGATTCTTTGATTTATTTTTTATCCAAATTTGAAACAAAATTCTAATTTGACTATGGCAAAAATATGTCTCCTAATCATTTTATTAATCAGAGAAAGCCATGTCATCCAATATTCTTACTCTTGAATTCACTGCAATATCAACAGACAAAACAGAAACTGAGATTGCCTAGAAAAATCAGTAAAAGCAATGTTTAATTATTACTTCATTATAGATATACAATTGCTCAAGTAATCAAAAGTTGTCCATGTTAATGGTGTTAGATGACATATATGTACAAATTCCTTAAAATACACTTTCCTGTGAAAAGATAATGAATATATTAGTTAAGCAGTTTGCAGTGGCAGAGGCCTGTCATCTCAGTCATCGGGAAGCTCAGGTGGGAGGATCACTTATTTATTTTTTTTTTTTGAGTTGGAGTCTCTCTCGGTCACCCAGACTGGAATGCAGTGGCTGCTCCCAGCCACCGCAGCCTCGACCCGCTGGGCTCCGGTGATCCTTCCACCTCAGTCTTCCAAGTAGCCAGAATTACAGGCGTGTGCTAACGCCCGGCTGATTTTTTGATTTATTGTAGAGAAGAGGTCTCGCTGCCCAGGCGGGTCTCGAACCCGTGGGCTCAGGCAATCCACTCACCTCAGCCTCCCAAAGGCGCGGGATTACAGGCTGAGCCACCGAGCCCGGCTGGGAGGATCACTTAAACCCAGGAGTTGTAATCCAGCCTAGGCAACACAGCAAGACCCCATCATCCCTTTAAAAAAGTAATGTGTGACTGGGCTTGGTGGTTCAGCCTGTAATCACAGCACTTTGGGAGGCCAAGGCGAGTGGATTGTCTGAGTCCATAGGTTCGAGATCAACTCGGGCAACTTGGTGAGACCTCATCTCTACAATAAATCCAAAAATTAGCCGGGCATGGTAACACGTGCCTGTAATTCTGATTACTTGAAAGGCTGAGGCAGAAGGATCACCAGAGCCCAATGAGTCGAGGCTGTGGTGGCCGTGAGTGTGCCACTGCACTCCAGCCTGGACAAAGGAGTGAGACTCCTACTCAAAAAAACAAAAAAAAACAAAAAAAACAGAGAAGTGATATGTTAGTCATTCAACAAAAATATATTATATAACACATATTTATAAATACACAAATATGTGTATTATTTCTTCTTTGTTGCTTTTAACATGTAGCTTTTTGAGGCTAGGCATAGTGGCTCATGCCTATAATCCCAGCACTTTGGGAAGTTGAGGCGAGAGGATTGCCTGAGCCCAGAGGTTCCAGACCAGCCTGGGCAGCTTGGCAAAACTTCATCTCTACAATAAATCAAAATATGAGACAGGCATGGTGGCGCAGGCCTGTAATTCCAGCCACTTGGAAGGCTGAAGTGGAAGGATGACCTGAGTCCAGCCGGTCGAGTCTGCGGTGGCCTTGAGCGTGCCACTGCACTCCAGTCTGGGCAACAGAGTGAGACTTCAACTCAAAAAAAAAAAAAAAAAAAGCAAAACAAAAAAAAAAAAACAGAACAAAACAAAACCCAGAAAAGTACCTTTTTGTTAGACTTTATTTTTTAGAACAATTTTAGGTTTATTAAAAAATTACTCAGAAAGTAAAGAGTTCCCATGTACTCCTCTCCTCTGAATTCACACAGTTTTGCCTATTATTAGCATCTGGAATTAGCGGGGTACATTTGTTACAATTGATGACCCAATGCAGATAGATTGTGATTAAACTCTATAGTTTATATTACATCTTAATCTCTTTGCTGTACAGTTCTATAGGTTTTGATAAATATATAATGCTATCCACCATTAAATTAGTTTGGGGATTTTTTGCCTTAAATGTGTTCTGTGTTTCATCTATTCACTCTTTTAAAAAAAAAAAAACAACAACAACAACAAAAATTCTAATTCATGTTTTCTACACCAAAAACCTTTCTGTTAGAGTGATCATGAATGATAAGACTGGGTCAAGTGATCTTACAGCAGTAAAGTAAAAATTTACTGTTACAGTGTCCCAGACTCTCTTCCCAAAAGAGAGAGGATAAAACCGTGTAGTCATTTGCTGCATTTTGTGAGAACAATGTGGGTGAAATATTGGCAACAAGGAATTCTCTTTCTGAAAAAAAAGGGATGCAATTACTAACTGTAGAACTCTCCAAAATAGTTGAAAATTCAGTCACAAGTAGGGTGGAATATTCTTAGTGAAGCTGCACCTAACTGAAGCGTTGGAAAGTATGTCTGTAAAGTAGGATTCGGTGGTCAGGTGATTAAAACCATGCTACTCTGACAATGTTAACAGGTTTCTTTATTGCAGGCCTTTTCACAATCTTTAACAAGGGGCTATCCACCATCAATGCCTGATATATGGTTGTAATATGTAGCACTTTCCAAATAGATTTTCCCAAGGGATCTTTATTGCTGGACCATTTTTCTTGGGATTAGTGTTTTACAGGTGACACTTTGAAAATTCTGCATTAGGGAAGTGTAAGCTCTGCTATGCATTTGCTTTTTTCTATATGCACTCTACCAACATAAAGGACTGCCAGACGATATATAGCATGGCAGATTAGATGGTTTATATACATCTATTGTAATCTCAAACAACCTGGCGAGGTAAGTATTGTCATTTCTATTTTGTAGACCAGAAATTAGTTGAGACAAGAAATATTGCTTAATATGTCACCGATCACATGGATAAAAATCTGTGTTTTTACTGTGGTAAAATCAACACAAGCTACAATTTATTATTTTAAACATTTTAAGGGCACAATTCAGTGGAATTATGAACAGTCCTGTTGTGTAAACCTCATCAATATTTTTAGAACTTTTTCATCATCATAAACCGACACTTTATTCTCATTAAACAATAACTACCATTTCTCCCTCTGTTCCTGGTATCTCCAATTCTATATTCTGTCACTGTAAATTTGTATCTTTGAGGTAATTGATATAATTGATACTATACAATATTTTCTATTTGTGTCTGGCTTATTTCACTTAGCATAAAGTCTTCAAGGTTAATAATTGATACATATTGCAGCATGTGTCAGAATTGTATTCCTTTCCATGTCTGAATAATGTTACACTGAATGTCTATATACATATGTGTACTTTTTGAAGACTTGCTTTGTTTTGGGGGGTATTTTCCCCAAGATATGAACAATAGTATGGAAGGTTCAGGATGATTTGTCCAACTTGCTATTTGATTGGGGTGTTTATAGTGCGTGTGATAAATCTTGAGATACTATGTAAACTTGTGGAGCAGAAAGAGAAGAACAAATCATATCCATTTTACATCTAAAGCATAAAACACATATTCTAAAACAGACAAATTTTTTATACCCTAACATTAATTTCATTCTTCTCATAAAAATTATTATAAGGAATTACCTAACAATCACAATATCTTCATATATTATTCCATTAGACTATCATGACTTTCACATTCAAAATTGAAATTCCTATGTAGTAGTATCAGATACCAGTTTAAAAACTACACTATAAAATTTATGGGAAGGTGGAAAATATCTCTCCGATACACCATAGTATTTCTAGTCACAATCAAAACTGGGCACGGAGTTAACACCTAATGAAAGTGTCTTGAATGAATAAATGAACGCATGTTCGTTCTGAATATTTACGAGACTTTAATTTTTATAACTACAAATGTATGGAATCATCACAAAAATGGTACAAAGAAATCCCATATACTTTTTTACTAGAATTAACAAATTGCATCATTTGTTTATTCATTTGTTTTGCACTCCTGCTGTTTCGTCTTCTATTGTTCTCTCTCTATTTTTTGACCCATTGTATATTAAGTTGTACATATAATGTTCTTTCACTGCAAATATTTCTATACATATTTTACTAACAAAGAGGTTTTCTTTCACAACTGCAATATGATGTCCAAAATCAGAAGATTTGCATTTAAAGCCATTCTCTTATCGAGCTCATAGCATATTTCACCAACGCCCAGTGATGTCCAGAACAATCATTCTTTCCCAGTTCATCATCTCAACCTCAGATGCTACTTTGCAGTGAGATACCACTGTCTCTTTAGGACTCTTCGTTCTGGTATCATTTTTCACCCCATCTTCATCTTTTCAGAACTTCACATTTTGAAAATTATAAACCAGCTATTTTACCAAGTCTTCACCATTGGACTGGTCTCATGTTTACTCATTAGATTTAGAATATGCACTATTGGCAAAAACATTACATCTTGAACAAGTTTACACTCCATGAGTCGTCATTGTCATCACATTCTTGTTTATGTATTCAAGTTATTTGGTCCCCTTCTGTTTTATTTCATTCTCCTAGAAAAACACCAATACAAATTAAATCCACCTTTCTGACTATTCATTGCCTTCCCTTGTGCAACTGAATGTGGTTGGGGGAAAAAAAATCTTGCAAACTATGCTAACTGGTAAGCTTTTGCCTATGGTTCATATATATATATATATATATATATATGTATATATATATATATATATACATATATATATATATAATTACATTTTATTCCACTGTGCTCTCTTTACATAATAAGGCTATTTTAAAAAATATTCTAGACGTACATTTACTAATATGACAGCCACTATTCACATGTAGATATTGATGACTTAAAATGTAACTGCAGGGATAAAGAAACTGAATTTTAAATTTTACTAAATTGCAATTATTAAATTTGAATTTCAAAACTGATTTTCAACTCAGTTATGGAAAAACTTTTGTGTATGCTCAGAACACCTCAAGTAGGTAAGTGTACTTTGCAACTGTACCCTTTATTATATCTGAATACAAATCAAGTATTTCTGGAGAAAATTTAGTATTTGAGTTGCTTGCAAGTATAAAATAAATCACATTTGGAAGACTTAGTACAAAAACCAAAGTAGTAAAGTATCTTACTGACAATTTCTATGCTGAAATAATATTTTTGATATATTGAACTAAACCAAATGTATTATAACAGATTAACCTGCTTCTTTTTACTCTTTTTTTATTGCTATTGCCAGAAAATTTAAAATTGCCTTCGTGGTTCACACTGAATTTAAATTGGAGAGCAATATTTTAGATCCTCTAACAATGCTTTTAATGCTTAGGAAATATTGACAAGAACTGTCATGAAAGTATGCACAAGAAACTAAGTACATGCAAGAGAGAAATTGACTCAGCCTATAGCAAGGTAATTCTGTCTTAGTTCAAGATGCTATGACAAAATACCCTATTGAGTGGTTTAAACAACTAACATCTATTTTTCACACTTTTTTTTTTTTTTTTTGAGTCGGAGTCTCGCTCCGGCGCCCAGACTGGAGTGCAGTGGCCGCTCCCAGCCACCGCAGCCTCGACCTGCTGGGCTCCGGCAATCCTTCCGCCTCAGCCTTCCGAGTAGCCGGAATTACAGGCGCGCGCTACCACACCTGGCTGATTTTTGATTTATTATAGAGATGAGGTCTCACTGCCCAGGCGGGTCTCGAACCCGCGGGCTCAGGCAATCCACTCATCTCAGTCTCCCAAGGGCACGGGATTACAGACTGAGCCTCCGTTGTGAAGGCTGAGGATTCCAAGATCAAGGTACCTTGCATTTCCACTGTCTGGTGAGGACCCCTTTCTGATTTGCAAGTGACTGTCTTCTGGTTGTACTCTCAAATGACAGAAAGCCAAGTTACAGAGCCCTTTGGGTCTTTTTAATAAGAGCACTAATCTCATTTTAATAAGGGCACTGATCGCTATACATTTTTAATAAAGTAATTAGGTATACCCTTATGACATAATTATCTCTCCAAAAATTCCACCTCCTAATACCATCATATCAGGGGTTAGGCCTCAGTCACCACCCCCTCTTCTCCCCTTGAATTATGGCAATTGTGATTTAACTTATGTCCATGCTTCATTCCTATAGCATTGCTTTCCACCACCACCATAACTCTAACACACACACACACATACATTCAGGGTCTATTTTCAACTCACTAATGCAACCATTTAAAAAAGGTGGTACAAATTATTTTATTCTACAGCTCTAAACTCTCATGGCTTCTTATGTCCTTCAGAACATCAGTCAAAGCCCTCATAATGGCCTGCAAAATCACGCAGATCTGCTCATCTGGCACCTTCCTGAACTCATAGCCTAAAAGTCTCCCCCAGGGTCAATGGGTCAATCCCAGCCTGAAGTGTTGGTCCTGGTTTTTCCCTCTGTCTGGGGTGCTCTTCCCATAGACATCTGTTTTTCTCAGGACTCACTTCATTCCGGTTTCTGCCCAAGTATCCACCCTATTAAAGTGGTGTTTCTTGAATACCCTAACTAAAATACCGATTCTTCCTTACCCCTTTGCTTTCAGTGCCCTACTATATTTTGTCAATATCTGAAATACCGTGTATTTATCATTTTTTATTGTATAGAGCTCCCAACTCTCATTCGTGTGCGAAGTCTTTGAGGGCGTACATTTTTTAAATCTTTTTAATTCACTTTTTTATCCACCAGCGAATAGAGGAGGGCTTAGCACATAGTGGGCACGCAATAAATATCTTGAATTAATTGTCTTAAAAAACCAGAAGGAGGTCAGGTATCATGGTAGAAATGCTTAAGGTGTGGCAAAACCATAAGCTAAATGATAATGCCAGCATTCTATAAAGTATGTGAGACTAGAAACATGAATACAGCATTTCTGTTATTTATTAATATAAATGCACATTTGTTTTTGAAGATCCTCTGAGGCTCAGATTTTCTGTGTTACAACCTTTTAAACATTCACCAAAGCTTAATTTTGATGATCTATTTAAGGTGAAATAATGGAAGGCTAGAAAGTGCATAAAATCGGATGGATTTTAATTTTGAAACACAAACAGATGAAAGTGACTAAAAGGTAAAAATGCATGCAATGCCCTGTGTAGTACATTCAGCACCAATGTCCGGATATAAATCTGTTTCCCAAATTGAAAAATATTTGGAATATCTTCAGCCTTCTGTGTTTGCAAAGTTTTTCCAAAAATCTATGGTATATTCATGAACAAAAGTCATAATATTTTCAAGATTAAAAAAAAAACAAAAAACAAGCTGAAGTGCTTGCCTAGCTCAATTAAAGAAACAAAGAAATAAAATAGACAGAAGATTATAATAACAAGAAAAGAAGCAGGCCCAGAAAAAGGAAGCCCAGTTAAAGTAACACTAATATCATGTCTTAACTTTAACATTGTATTAAAGAACACACACACACACACACACACACACACACACACACAGACACACACACACACACACACACAACAAATAACAAGGGTACAACTTAATGAATGCTTACATATAACCACCAAGGAATATATTGATATAACCACCACTCACATGCTTTTGCTTTTGTTTTCTATCTTCTTTTTTTTTTTTAAGATGTGGGATAGAATTCAGGATTAAATAGTCAAGTGATCATCATACAGGTAAAGTTTGGGCCTCTCTTTGGTCCCCACTTTGCCTGGTTTGAGAGCAGGTACCTTATTAAAAAGTTGTGCCCCTCCCCCATTCCACCCTGACAATATCCTGCTACTGCCAATCCCTGTCTTATAGAATTATGGTAAATGTTCAGGGTCCGCTTATGAGTGAGAACATGTGGTACTTTGTTATTTGCTTCTGTGATAGATCACTGAGTACGCCAAGCTCTAAATCTATCCAAGTTGCTGCAAAGTCCATATGTTTGTCCTTCTCTATGGCTGTGTAATGTTCCATTGTGTGTATGTACCGCTTTTTAAAATCCAGTTCACTTTCAACGGGCAGCACGGGTTGGGTCCATGTTTTGCTATTTGGAATAGTGCTGAAATAAACGTGTGTGCAGGTGTCTTTTTTGTAGAATGATTTGAATTCCTCTGGGTATATTCCCAGTAGTGGGATTGCTGGGTCACATGAACGATCAACTTCTAGTTCTTTCAGAAATCACCACTCTGTTTTCCAGAGAGGATGCACTGGTTTGCACTCCCACCAGCAGCGTAGAAGTGTTTCCTTTTCTCTGCGCTGTAGCCAGCATATGCTGTTGTTTGTTTTATTAATGATGGCCATTCTTACTGGGATTAGGCGGTATCTCAATGTGGTTTTGCTTTGCATTTCATTGATGATGAGTGAGATTTGCTCTTTTTCATGTGTGTCTGTTGGCTACCCGTGTATTTAAATCACATTTTTAGAAGCCAGAATCCTCCATCTGGATTCCCTGCAAGTCCCTTTCACCTCACAGGATAGTCCTCTTGATTTCTAGCATCATAGTTTTATCTATTTTTATATTCCAGGAAAATAGGATCCATATATAGTTTTAAGTCTGCCTGTTTATTTAGCATTTTATTTCTGCCATTCAACATAATGTAGTTGTATAGTATGTTTTTTTCAATTCCTTTATTTCTTATTTATTTATCTACCTGTTTGAGAGTTGTGGGGTGCCTGTGAGGATTTGTTACGTACGTAGATTGTGTGCAGGTGAGATTTGGGCTTCTAGCAAGACCTCGCCCCCAGGGAACATGGGACTCAGAGGGTGTCTCTGTGTGCCTCATCCGCTCTCCCTGCTTCTCTCTTTTCCCCATGCCCAGCACCTGCTGTTCCTGCCTTTGTGCCCACATGTCCATTGTTTAGTGCCCACTTCTGAGTCAGGAAACACTGTATTTGGTCATTTGATTTTGCAGTAGTTCACTTACAACTATTGCATCCATGTCGTTGCCAAGGACGTGATTTTGTTCTTGATGGCTGCATAGAATTCCATTGTGTATGCGTACCACATTATCTAAAATTGGCAAATGGGATTTCATCAAGCTAAAACATTTTTACACAGTTAAACTTCCAGGATCTGTAAGGAACTCAATTGAACTGATAGGGAAAAAAATAATAACCTCATTAGAAAGTGAGCAAAGGACACAAAAGCACACTTCTCAGAGGGAGACATTCAAACGGCCAACAAACATATTGAAAAAATGCTCAGCTTCTCCAATCATCAGGGAAATACAAATCAGAACTATAATGAGATACTATCTCACACTAGTCAGCATGGCTATCTTAAAAAGGTGAAAAACAACAGGGGTTGGCGAGGCTGCAGAATAAAGGATATGCTTCTACACTGTTGGTAGGAATGTAAACTAGTTGAACCTTTGTGGAAAGCATTGCTTAGATTTCTCAGAGAACCAGAAATTGAGCTACCATTCCACCCAGTAATCTCACACCTGGAAATATAACCAGAGGAACATAAATCTCTATACCTCCTTGTGTTTACTGCAGCGCAATTCACAAAAGCAAAAAATATGTTCCCAATGAAAGTGGACTGAATAAGGAAAATGTGACTGAATAGTAGCATAAATTTTAAACAGCTCACAATTTAGTCACCCATTCCACCACCTGCAGGCATTTGGATAGTTTTCAATTTGGAGCTGTTGCACATTGAGATGCCATAAGCATTGTAGCCCATGTGTGCGTGTATGTGTGTGTGTGCATTTGAAATACACGTATTTGGCTGGGCTCAATGGCTCAGCCTGTCATTCCAGTACCTTGGGAGGTCGAGGCAAGTGGATTGCCTAAGCCCACGGGTTCAAGACCAGCCCGGGAAAATTGGTGAGACCTCATATCTACAATAAATAAAAAAAAATTACCCGTGCGTGGTAGTGCACGCCTGTAGTTCCGGCTACTTGGACGGCTGAGGCAGAAGGATCACCAGAGCCCAGGAGGTCAACACTGGAGTGGCCATGAGTGTGCCACTCCACTCCAACCTGGGCGATGGAGTGAGACTCCAACTCAAAAAAAGAAAAGAAAAAGAAAGACATATATTTATCTTAAACAAATACCAGGGTTGTATATTACATCAAACAAATGTAATAAGCCCTATTGATAATAGGTGATGGGATAATGGAATCTATGTAAGAATTAATATGAATAATTGAGAGGAATGCCTGGCAAATATTTAATAAATGTTAGCTGCTATTATTATTATATGTGAAATTACCAGAATAATTGTCATTTAGTCAACATAGCTAAGAGGTTAAACATTTGACTCCATATGTGGACAGGTCTGGATCAGAATTTTTATTGTCTCCCTTCCTACCTGTCTGATGTTTAGGCATGTTACTTAAAAAATTAACTCTAATTTTACTCACTATTAAATGTGCAAAACAATAAGATTTTTTGAGTGTTTAGGAAAAATGCACACATAAACACTCAGCAAAGTGAAAAGCCCATGAGGGATGTTCAGAAAGTGTTAGTAGTTATTAATATACTAGGTATTGAAAGGGGCTGTTAATAGATCATCCTTTGCCAACACTAGGTCCTGTGATGTTCCATACGAATCTAATCAGAGGAAATATTTAATATTCCAGCTCTTTTCTTCAGTACAGAGATGTGTCGTCCAACAAATCACCCTATCTCTCAGCAACACCATGTTCTAATTTCTTTTCGACTTGGTACTTTTCAGATGCAATCTTAGATCTTCCTGAATTTCTGGATCATGTTATAATATCCCGGTGATAGAGAGTTGATTTAAAATGACTAGATTCATCATGGATCTTGTTTCTCTGACTTTAAATGCATGAACGACCAGGTTGCCCATCCATGCTAAAATTAATACTGTGTCTGAAATAGAGACCCTCAAACACTCAGCAAACTGAGAAGTACATCCCAAAACTTACCAGCTTATTAAAATTCCACCTAAACTTCTATTTCAAATGACTGTATTTAAACTAAATTCATTTTAAATTAAGAGGCATAATTCTTTGTTTAAAATTCACTGTTGTATTTTCTCAAAGAAAATCCATAGAGAGATGTCCTTTAAAACAAATCTCTTGGGTTTTATTAAGGTAGTAAAAATACCAGTATATGTGACAGTGGATTTTCTAAAGGAAAGACTTTTTTTTTCTTACACACTAATAAAAAATGAGGCATACATATTTTCTGAAGGAGTTTGTATGGGACATTTTAAAAAATCATAACTCCTAGTGTATATCTTATTTATACAGCTGCCAAATCTTTCCACCAGCTTTCTATCTGACAGAAATGCAGCTATGCTTTAAAAAGGTTGATCTTTAAACACTCCGTGTCTCTTAGCAAGTGAAAAGTGAGCTAATAGCAAAGTACTCATAAGAAGATATCAGAATTTTATTTCTAAAATCTGCTGCTGCTGATGAATTATTTGTACTAATCATGTCCACAGAGGTTAAGAAACAGATTTCACAATATATGTAGGCACAGATATACTATACTAATAATGGTTTCAAAAGCACACAGTGCATTTCAAAAAGTAAGCACTTCAAGTACTGATTTCCAAATCCCTTCCTATTAGTTTGACTGTTATTAAAATCTATTAATAGACAACTCCAGAATGCAGGAAACATTGAACAACTTTAATGTTTTAGGAGCTATAGAATACATACGTCATAATTTTTGTTAATAAGTACCACGAGAATAGATCGATTATTAAAAGTTTGGTGCCTGTCTATTAATTGTAGTTTTTTTCAGTGTCAATTAAAAAATTATGGGATATAGTTCCTTTTGGCAATAAAAATACCAAAGGCCGATTTTTTGTTTAATAATGAAACCTACAATTTTTTTCTTAAAAGATCAGTCACTGTAAAATGTAGCATTACAAAACAAAATACCTTCTATTTGATTAAAACCAAGGCTTACCACTACCTTGAATCAATAGATTTGGAAGTTGAATGAATGTGAGAAAGATCTCTTGGCGTGAGTGGGGGTCCTTCCTGTTTACCTGATTCCCCCCTGATGGGCTTGTGCTCCCTTGGCTACCCTCAGCAGATCTGAGACGTGATCCTATCTAAGGTCAGATGTCTTTGCCTTTCTATGGTTCAGAGACTTTCTCTTAGGAAACGCAAGTTTATCACCTCCCTAGCCCAATCCACGGAGTGCCTTCCAGGGATCTGAATGTCACCTTCTGAACCTCAGTGAAAGCCAGCCAGAATATCCCTCTCTCTCCTCCCCTGCCTTCCTATCGCTTTCCTTTCTACCTTTCTTACTTAAGTTTTTCCTCCTCTCTACTTCCCTTATTTATTTCCTTCCTTCCTTCTCTCCCTCCCCCTTATTTCCAGTCTTCCTTTCTCCCTCCCCATCTTCCCTTCTCCTTTCCGTCCTCCTGTCCTCTTTCCCTCCCTCCCTCCCTTCTTCCTTCCTTTCTCCCTCCCTTCCTCCCTCCTTCCCTTCTCTATCTCCCTTCCTTCATTCCCCCCCTCTCACCCCCTTTCTTCCTCTCTCCTTATCTTCTTTCCTTGGTTTCCTTCTTTCCTTCTCTGGCCTCCTGGAGATTTAAAAGTATCTTGCAGGTTGTGTCAAATGTGCACGCGATTCCTTTTGCAGCAAATGTGATGGGAGGCACTCCCAGACAGGTAATCTTCTGACTAGTTTGGGTAAGGCACATCGGAAGCCTGCGCTTTGAACAAAGGCCCTGGCTAAATTATCCCCATGTGGAAGGCATAGTTGTTCCAAAGGCATCTTTCAGAGAAGAGGCGTAAAATGAATGATCGTCTTGGCCCTTTTTGCCTTGGATCAGTGCCCTGTTCTCCCGTTCAGCACTATTACTGTGAAAAAGAAAATGCTAACTTCAAACACCCTCAAATCATTTATGCCCCCCATTCTCCTCTGGGAGGTGCACAACCAGGTCCTTCTGTATTTTTGTTTGAGGGAGGGAGAGTGAAAGTTATCTGTCCATCCCCCTAAAGGATGCTAATCTCTACACACATGCTCCAGAGTAAGTCACTTTCAGTAATTCAAAGTTGATTTAATCCCTTGGGGGAGAGTCACCCATGTGATTTTAGTGAACTCAGACTTATTAAGGGGTTAGACATAATAATTCCAGAGCAAAGTTTTGTCCTCTTCTTCGAAGAATAATTAAAAATCTAACCTGGCATCCAACTGAGCACACCTCTCACTATCATCTTCATTAGCCAAATGATCTTCTAATATAAAATTTTGGTATAAGCTTTTGAATCCAACTTAACAATAACGTATACATTGTCTGTACAAACTTTTTTTGAAATCAGTAAGTTGAGCTGTTTGCTAATCAAGAGTCTCAGCACCCCTTGATATTTTGGTGTTAATGGTACAGTATCATCTTTATTCTACATACAATTGAAATAGAAAGAAGATACTCATAGCACACATGAATGCACACCAGTTTGGTGTATACGTACATGCCTGTGTGCATCATAAGACAGCCTGGCAACTGAGCACAAAAGAACTAGGAGATGTTTGCAGACTGACTTTTCAAGTGTAGTTGAGGAAAGGCATCCACATCTGGACCTGTGAACTTTGAAATAGCATCAGTGATGTTTTGGCATCAATTTCTGTTTTGAAAACAGAAATAGAGAGAGCTTTCAAATACAGACATCTTGAATGCGAAACACCAGTTAGACCGTCTTGACTGTTGAGGACAAACAGAACATACTAACTTGCTTCAGGTGGAGAAAAGTCTACAAAGCACTGACAGCATCCTTAGTGGTGTCCTTCCGGTTCTTTCAAATCCCTGCCCCCCTGCATCTTGGTATCCACCCATGAGTGCTCCAGGCCTTCTTTTTTTCCCCGTATCCAGTGGCTCAGTGGATCATCCTCAGGGTTCTCCTCCACCCACATACTTGAAAAGTAAACCAGTCCAGGAAAGACCCTGAGGCCAACTTTCCTCATCAAAGCAGAGTCGTCAGATGAAAAGAATAATGGAGACGAAAGTCTGTTTAGAGCAATATCTATGAAAATGGATTGCTGGGTCCAAAAACTGGAATCAAAGGGGCTACTTCACGGAAGCCATGGCTCCAAGTTTTTGTGGTCTGATAGTGTATATAATTCTGCTCTGGTAGTGTGTGGCTTCATATGAGCATCATCTCAATTTTTCAAAGTCATACATAATCTGATACCCTCATTTAAAGACCTCACATATGTAGCATCTCTAATTTTTCAGACTCCACTTCCCTTCTCATTATTTCTGAAGAATAGAAAACAAAATCATCGCCTATCATATGCAGCTGAAGAGAAATAGTATGTCTATTACCTCCTAAGGAGATGAACATTTTATTAAATATAGTAAATGGATTTTTTAAAAAAACAAAAGAAAAATCTAGATGATAAGAATAAGCTGGGCATGGTGACTCACATCTATAATCCTCGCACGTTGGGAGGCCAAGATGAGGGGATTGCTTGAGCCCACAGGTTCAAGACCAGCCTGGGCAACTTGGCGAGACCTCATCTCTACAATAAATTTTTTAAAAATTAGCTGGGAGTGGTGGTGTGCACCTGTAGTTCCGGCTACTTGGAAGGCTGAGGTGGAAGGATCATCTGAGCCCAGCAGGCCGAGGCTGAGGTGGCCGTGAGTGTGCCACTGCCCTCCAGCCTGGGTGACAGAGTGAGGCTTCAACTTACAAAAATTCAGTGCTCACACTATCCAGAAGAATCAGTGTCAACTAATAAAGATTTTTAAGATTCACATTGAAAATTGTTTTCTTACTAGAAAGGCATTTTATGTGTGTTGAACAGGTGTCATCTGTATTGGTTATGAATTGAATTTCTAGCAGTAGTGCAATGCTTTCTATACTCTAGAGACACAACATCAAAGCATGTGAAGTACTAAGCAAACTCCATAATAAGCACGTACAATATATTAGCTTTTAGCATACCGTCAAACGTGGATGTGTGAAAGTGTGAGGTATTGTCTGGATGTCACCTCTGTCCCCTATACCTGGCTGCTTCCTGATCCTCCCCCAGGGAGTGGCCTCTGACCAAAGCTAGCCTCTGAAGGGTATAACGGTGCTCAATAATGAGTCACAGCTTGCAGGGGACCAAGCAAAGCTGGAAACAATGAGGTCACCACATGGAATCAATGTCATTGCACACACAGGATAGACATTTGCTGAATTGGCTTGCTGGCCTATAGCACTGTTTGCTGTTCTGTCCCGAAGTGAGGTTTTCTTTCCCACGAACCAGCTGCCGTGGCTGTCTCATGGGCAACTCTTTCCTCACCATCCACCGCCGTGGGTGCCTCCTGTGAGTTCTAATGAACCGATGTCTCTCTCTGCTGGGCCTACGGGTGACTTCTGTGGAATAGGTACAAAAAACCCTTACATGCCAGCCCTCTAAGATTTGGGATTGCCACCTTACAGAAAGCAAAGGGCATTCATCAAATAAAGCTCTAGTCATTTTTTTCTTCTAATCAAGAAGTAATTCAGGAGGTTCTGGAGCAGATGCACTGCTTATCTGTCTCATCCTGAGCTAAGTTGTAGGAAGATGTTCACCTTTAGAAGCAACAAGTGTTCTCTGGATATTCTGGAAAAGACACACATTAGTTTCAACTGCAGCTTTAAAACACTTATTCTGTCTCTCAAACTTGAAATACATACCTTCAAAAATCATGTCCTTAGAGATTTTGTAAAAGTTTTTAAGTTTTTAAGAGAGTCGATCCATTACCACACGTGGCTGTTGATTCTGGCTTCATTTGAAGGTCTGAAGGTTGAGTTGAAGGTCAGCTAACTATCGTAAATACTTTCTACCACATCCCTGCTGCCACAGGGGTGACTGCAATGTCTTTTAATGCCCTCTGCATTTTGCTGTTGCTGTCATGATACATTAAGGATTCAGGGGTCCTTAAGAATTACTTCCTGATATTTGTCTTGCCTTCAGAATACTTTCTTTATTCACTTGTATTTGTCTCTAAGCATCTCTATGAGCAAAAGAAAATTATGGATGCCATTGAACCACAAAGGAAAATCTTTATCTGTAGCTTAAAACATTACAAAAGTAAGATGAAGTTCTGAAATTTAATAAGCTTTTGAATACCATAATTATTCAAATTAATGTCAAGTTCTATTGAGTAGCTACATATTTAAAACTTTAAAAAAGAAAGTTTATCGCAGCATTGTTCACAGTAGCAAGAACCTGGAAGCAACCATGCTGCCCATCAAAAGAGGACTGGATTTTTTAAATGTGGTATGTATACATGATGGAATACTATGCGGCCATAAAAAAGAACAAAATCATGAATTTTGCAGCAACCTGGATGGAACTAGAGTCTATAATTCTGAGTGACCTCTCACAAAAACAAAGGTCCGAGTATCACATGTTTTCACTCATATAATGGACCTTGAACATCCAATCTAATACCATAAGAAAATGACTGTCAATAGTGGGAGACTATGGGGGAGGAGATGGGTTTAACGGGCAAATATCTATCTGGGGATGGGGAAGCACCTCTAATCAATAGGGTGTCTGAATGAAACGTATTTGTATACCTAACCCTTAACTGTACCCCACAGCATCATAATAAAAAAAATTGATTATTTAAAAAAAATGAGAATAATACTTGTTCTGTTTGCTGTTCAGTATTATTGGGAGATTCAAATAAAGTAACAGGTTTTTTTCATTGGAAAAAAAAAAGAAACACCCAAATACTTTATTTAAATGGTCACTAAAACAAATTAAAACAGGACATCCAAGGATAGCTAGCAATAAATAAATAAATAAATTCCTTAAAGGTCACAGTCAAATCACACAATATGAGGATATTTTAATAAAGTAGGATATTTAGAATAAAAATATAAAAGGAATGTAGATTTCAATAATTGAATTTTTTCTATGGGTGATAGATGGTATTTAGAAACATTTCAGTTACATTTTAGTTACACATTTATAAAATTTATTTTAATATTTCCTGGACCGGGAAGACTTTTGGGGTGCAGTTTAATAAGTAAAACCAAAGTCTGTTAAATATGTCTGTAAATAAGTTACCATAGTGTTTGGAAGAGTTTTGATAAAATGAAGAATGTATATACTCACAATGCCTCCCAGTTCTTTATATTTTGCTAAAATAGTTTCAGTCTGTGATTAAAAACTAAACAAAAATTGTGAATACAAATTTGAGATGATTAGATCAGATATTAGATCTCCTAATCGAGCTCTCAAAGTTAAAATCATGATCTAATTCACCTTTCCTGTGCTTACAGAGTCATATTTTTAGGGTCGATGGTAGAGCTCATCTGTTACAAATTACTTCACCTCAAATATAGGAGTAACATCAGAGAGAAGCAAATGAGACAATATGTGTCAATATGTTTTGCCTTAAACATATGCTAAGTCCCTAACCCATACCAAGTGGCAGGAGAGCTCTGAACAAGTGGCAACAAGAATTTGTATGTCCCACCTTGTTACTGAGCTTATTTCCATGTTCTCATGTGGGAATCCTAAAAAATCACTTAGCAGCACAGCGACCCTGCAGAAGAATCACGCACATATCACGAAATTCTTAGTTCAGTATATAAGGAACACCCTTTTTTAAAAAATATATATATATATATATTTTTTATAGATCATTATCTTGCTCTATATCATCCCAATCATTGAAATCATATTTTGTAATTTACAGTCGATTTGCTTCAAACTTTGGCAAAGCCATCATCTCAAAATCCAAGCTTTATGTTTTAAAGGAGTTTTTTCAATTTCCCAAATTCTCACATCAATATAAATAATAAATCTGATTATCTTAAACATATAACTTTACTGTTACCCACAGGGCTATATGATTTAGCAAAACCAACAACCAGCAGAAAGGGCCCCGCTCTTGCAAAAATGTGGTTGAAGCCGGGGGACCAGAGAGGGAGTAGAGGAGAGAGAGTGAGATGAGAGACACATTTGAGATTTCCCACTCTCCCCTTGGTAGAAATATATTTTAAAAAGAGACTATGGTCTGGTAAACACTCAGAGCAGGAGGGTTCCCCCTCATTAAATGGCTTAGCTAAAAAAAAAAAAAAAAAAACGGAAGAAACTTCTAGTGGTTTCTCGATCTACTGTGGCATCACAAGTATGTGATGCTGCTTAGAAAGAAGATTCAGAAATGATTGCATATTGTGAACGAACTCATTATATTGGAAAAAGTATCAAAAAAATGAGAAGATGTAAGCATTTATTTTGTGCTTCCTGTACGAGCTATACTAATGAGCAATAAAATAGTAGATCGGGAAAGTTTCTTTTATAGAGACTTTTAAAAGGGGATAAAATTAGAATAGCATCACTGTGCAACTTCTAATGGGTATAGACATAAAGCATCAAAGGCTGGTAAACAGAAGAGAGAAACAGCTGGACATTACAGACTTGCAGATGGAAAAACAAAACATCCCTCATAATGTGGAATTTTCAAAAATATTGATTCTGAGTCTAATCAGCCCCAAGATTGAACTCCTAATGCAGAGGACCGAGTGTCATATCCTGTGCGGTTAGATAAGTCTAAAATATAAAACACAGGACAAAACATCTATTCTCTTAAACAATTACACTGTAGAAAGAGAAGGAGAAACAGGGTCTATTGACTAACAGAAATTCACAAACATATATCCAATTATAGCGTGTAGAACTTATGTAGGTTCTGATTCATACAGACTTTAAAATATGCTATACTGGCCATCGAAGACTAATTGGTACAAGATTATTACCCTCCTCATGAGCAAATACCAGACAAAATATATGAAACAGCTTTTTTTTCCCAAGCTAAGAAAACAGACAGCACAAAACTATGATTCTCTGAGAAAAAAGACCCATAACTTGAGCCAAAGAACACTAATCTCCCTGCTCTTGGACAATTAGTGTCTTTGTGCTGCTTTAACACAATACCACAAACTGGCTAATTTATAAATAATAAAAATTTATTTTCAGTTTGCAGTGGCAACAATCAGATATTGGGACAAGTGAAGTGACAGAGTTCTGCGGATGGGACCACAGAGAATAAAAACTACACGAAAATGGGGCTTCAGAACTACAAGTAAACGTCTCTCTCAACGTGGTGAATAAGATGTGTGCATATTTAGTAAAGGTCAACCAAGGTGTTAACAGTTACTACAAGGTTATGAGCAGAACAAAGATACTAGATGTTGTATAAAATTAGAAAAATAACATTGCTAGGAATGTTGGAATTTTGTTCATTTCAGAGTGGCGAGGTATCTTCATATCTGAGAATATCCTGAGGTAATCTGAATAGCATTAAGAGTAAGGAAAATGCCCTAGAATAGGACCTATTCTCAAGTCTCCTTAGCAAAGATTGAAACTACGTCTAGCAAGATTGTTAGAAAAGATAGAGGTTGGATACTGAGTTAAAGGAGCTTGGAAAATGCTTTGAACTCTCCAAGATATGCACTTAATATAGTTACAAGACCGAGCCAGGACAAGTTCAAAGTTATAAACCAGTAATTTAAAAAGTTCAAGGTGATCAGTCAGTAGTAAAACAAGACACAAAGCTCCTTAAAGAAAGAAGAACTCAAAGCCTCTACAATGTGTTGTTCACATGTCCTGTATTTAATTTTAAAATCATCATATTAATCAAAACTTTAAAAAAAATCCTCAGCCAAGAAGGGGAAAATAGTCAACAAAGTTAAATTCAGATGGGCAAGATTTTGGACTTAAAATACTCAGATTTCAAGAGAACTACGATAATTCTGATTAAGTAATTAAAGTTAAATATTATGTTAGTATTTATGCTTTTGCAGAAATAGAATCAAAACAGAAAAAAGAAATAAATGAGAACTCGAAAATTGATAGGCAGAGTAATAGAAATAAAATAGTCACTGATATAATTTAGCAGCAGAAAGAAGATAGTAAAAAAAAAAAATTCTAACTTTAAGGCAAACCAATAATAATAACCCAATCTGAAAAAGCAAAGAGGAAAAAAAGATCCATTCCAAAGACCAGTATCACATCTTATATACCAACATATGTGTAATTGAAGTATCACCAAAAAAAGAAACTAAGATTTGCACAGAAAAGTATTTAAAGAAATCATGGTCAAAAAAATCCTGATTTTGATGAAAAATGCTGATTTAAAGATACAGAAATATAGACAGGCTAGGTGCAGAAACTGCCAACTCTAATTCCAGCATTTTAGGAGAACAAGGGAAGGATTGCTTGAGCCTAGGAATTTGAGACCAGCCTGGGCAACACAGCAAGACCTCATCTCTACAAAAAAATCAAAAAATAAACTGGACATGGTAGTGCACACCTGTAGTAGTCCCGGCTAATCAGGAAACAGAGTTGGAGGGTTTACCTGAGCCCAGGAGATGAGCTGTGATCATGCCACTGTGCTCCAGCATGGGTGACAGAGTGAGATCCCAGCTCAAAAACAAAACAAAACCAAAAAAGAGAAGTATCAGCATAATCCAAGCCAAATAAATATAAAAAGAACAACACTTATGAGTATTAGAGGCAAATATTTGAATTTTTTAAAAAGTGGTGGTAAAAGAGAGGAGGCAGACAGTACAAACTTTCAACTCAAAATTCTATATCTAGTAAAAGTGAGTTTCAAACATGATGGTATTTTTAAAATATTTTCAGAAAAAAAGTCATAGCTTATGTGTCACCATACCGGAATAAAAGGAAATGCCTCCCAGACGTGCTTCAAAATGAAGGGGATGAAACCAGATGGAAACAAAAATATACAGGAAGACATTCATATCGATGCAAACGGCAAGTAGGAAAACATACACACACACACACACACACACACACACACACACACACATACACACACACACACACAATGCTTTATTTCTTCTCCCCAGTTAAAAGACAAAATAGCCTAACTCTATATGGGGTTTGTACATGACAATAAGTGCACAGAAAATGGGGGGATGGCTAACTGGAATGACACGGGTACAGATTACTTTAATTAAGGTCTGGATGGTGCCAAAGGTACAAATGGGAATACAAAGTTGAAAGTGTGAAGTGTCAGATGAGAAGGCAGGGCGTGTAAAAGGAAGTAGGTTACTGTCAGGCTTGAAGTGTAAGCCACAAAGAGAAACCATATTGACTCTTTATATAAATAACTGTGCTGTATATAACTATATATAGACCTTAGTCTATACTATCTAGTGGCTGATTCTGTGACTTTGACTATATTACCTAGAGACTTTATCTGGTGATTTATTATGTGTACACACACACACACACACACACACACAGACACATTTTTTCCAATGGTACAAATAGTATGAGGCCACAGCATACATTTAATTTCCCAAAATGCAGGCGGGGAAACGGGCAATAGAGGAACAAGCAAGTTAGCAAGCAGAAAGACAACAGATCTAAACACAATGTCATTAACGGCATTACATCCCATGCATAAGTGATAGTCACTACTGATTAATCGCACCAAGTAGTCATCAGAGATATGAAATTGCAACCATCTCCTCTCCAATCAGAAGGACTAGGATCCCAAGGGCGGGCTCAAGAGCAGCAGTGAGCAGTCATGGCAAGTCTACTCAGGAGCATGTGACTTGGTGCTACCATTTTGGAAAAGAGTTTGGCAGTGCTCGTAAGTTAAACAAGCATTTACACTACAACCCAGAGATTCTTCTCATAGGAGTTTATCCAAGAGAAGTCAAAACAAAACTGGAATATGCTTCCAAGCTAATCTGTTTGACTGTCAGGCTAAGAACTGAGTTCTATGGGGCTCCTTAAAATTTAGTGTTCCCTATAATGTACAATCTAGGAAAGAAGGAGACGGGGGGAAAGAGAGTGACACAAATCATAGTCATCTTATCACGTTATCTCACATGTGACATGTAATGTCTTTGAATGTTCATATTTCCAGTGTTTTGAATTGTAGCCATTCTGCTGGACTGAGCGGATTTCAACTTTCATTCTCCTGATGGCTTCTCGGCATTATTGGTCATTTTCACGCAATTGTTGTTATGGCTTAATGTATTATTGATGTGGTTCTTAAAGTTGTAATCTTGTTTTCCCTCTGTTGTATTATGAGTTATTCATTTAGTTACAAGCAATTTCTTAGGTCAGTCTCACACACAGGGGGGACAGAAATTAAGGCCCAACTCTTGAGGAAAAAAGTATCCAAAGTTTTGTGAAAGTTTTTAAACCAACACTCTAGGCTCTCTGACTGTATATTATATAATATTTCCACATCCCTGAAAAGGGTACTAAAAGTTTCATAAGGTATAGTATCCACTTGAAATCCAGAGTCTCTTTGTCTCAACCATGTCTAGACCTGGGTGAGGCTTTTCAGGTCATTCTTTCCATGCAGTACCTTTTCCTTGACCTGGACACCTGTTAAATCAAAATGATAGTTATTTATTCCCCCCCCCCACACACACACACGAAACACAACGGTGGGATAGGCACTGGACAATCATTATCCACATTTCCATTGAAAAATAGGCTGTGTGGAAGAGACAAAAAGTCATAAACAATAGTATTTCTGAAATCTAGCCTGGAAAATGTTATCAGTTCCTAGATTCACCCTCAGGGATTGTGTTCAGTACTCTCCTGTCTTAACTCTGAGCCATCCTGTTTTTCTTCTGTGAAGAGTAGCATATTCATATAAATGAATGCATCAGCAGGATATTTATACAGCATTAACTATAAAGATAACATGTTAATTAACAATATGTTCCTGGAAACTTCGATGATCACAATGTAGACAGCTAGACACCATGGTGTTTGTTCCCTGTCTTCCTAAGAAAGGAAAACTTCCTTACAATAGCAATCGAGTTTAGCTTGGATGCTCTCGAATGCTTAGTGCATTGCAGGCATTCACAAAGTATATATTAAAAAAGAAGAAATCAATTTTATCAACAACAAGGAGAATGAACAGCTAGACTATAAGCAACTATAATCATAAAAAGGAAACTAAGAAAAGTAAAACATTGCTTAGGACATGAAAAGTAACAATTGTCATTATTATCTGAATGCATTAGAAAGTCTATTGATACTTTGGTTTTGGTAAAATGGAAAGGTAGGGAAAGATTACAGGAAGGGAGAAACTGAAAGATGCCTTCTTCTGCAAATACTTTATAACGATTATGTGCAATTCACTTTCTAATGCCAGACAGAGTTTGCTGCTGAAAACAAGTCTAGGAGGAAACAGATAATAGGTATTCTTTCTTCACAGAGCTACACATTTGAAAAGGCATAGCTATAACTCAACATGTACCCTTCGTGTATGTAAGGTTTTATTTTCTCGGATATGTATCATTATCATCAATAAAATAGAAACAAATACAGACTAATGAGGCAGTTACTTATATAAGATTTGGAGAATCTGTAACCTTATTTTCCATACTCATTATTTGCCACAAAAGTTGTGAGTATGATGTCTAAAAAATAAATCATCTGATAATACCACTTCCTTTTAAAAACCTAACAAACACAATTAGAATAAAAAACAGAATAAATAAGAGTTCTGATTACTCCATTTAAATACAGGTCTGCACTGGAAAACTTTTACTCCCTTTTTGGGAATACTAGAAAACCCCAGCACCCAAAATATCCTGTTTAATGCTCACTGATGGTTAATATTTTAATGATGTATACAATTTATATTTCATCATTTAAGTTATAGAAATAAATGCTAATATTATTGCTGATGAATTGGCAGCATAGATAACTATTCTGTTTCTGTTTGCTATCCAAAAAATACAAATAAGGGTATTCTCTGCCTTATAAAGTTGTGAAAAATAAACAAAAAGTATATGAAGTGCTAGGCAAACTCTATAAGAAGCACTTAAAATATATTAGCTCTTAATATATTTTAGCTCCTAAAAGTATTTTTGTTTCTAAATATTCACCATCAAATTTGTTCCGAAAGTAAATCTGAATTAGAGTGGATAGGAGTGAAAAAAATGAGAAAGTTTCAAGCAGTAGGAAAGAAGACTCAGTGACATTCATAGACAGCAAGGTAGAAGGTTGAGCAAAGAAACTCAAGCACCAAAGGTAAAGTGTGAAGACAGCAGAATTGACCTGGGACTGCCAGAAGCCACAACGATTTCTGCCTGTAACAGTATTGAGTTCTAGTGAATTTATTAAGCACTTTGAAGCTCAATTTTATTATCTTATAAAATGAGGATAATATATACTTTATTCATTCGCTAGCAGAATAATGAAGGTAAAATTTCTATCAAAGAACCAGGGTCATAACCAAAGATAAATAAGTTAACAGACAAATTGTAATACATTTAGGCATAATAATCATCCTTTTCAAGACACAGTGAAATGCTCAGAATGTTGATACGATAAGAGAGTATCTTAAGTCTTTGGCTGCAGAAATGGTGATTGGCAGGTTCTCCTTATAGCCCTATCTTCTAAGACAGGGGCTGGCACATGGACAGGAGTTTGTGTGGGCTGAATTATTTGAAGAATGAATGAATAATGATTAGCTGAAGGCCAGATGGCAATTTGGATGTGAAGCAAGTATTTAAACCCATGACTCTGTGACACAGGTTCAAGATCCTTGACTTCTTAACTTCTTGATCCGTTTTTCTTTCCCCATACTTCCCCTCTTCCCTCCCTCTCTCCCTCTCTCTCCCCTTTACCTTCTCCGTCCCTCTCTCTTTCTCTTTGATGTAGGGGTGGAAAATCGCATGGCACTTAAGACAGAAAGGTCATGACTGAAACTTCCAAAAAACACCCGCGAGACATGTAACCCACATGTACCGTTCTAGTTTTAAGTCTTTCCTAGACCGGAAATTGGTATTAGAACACAAAAGGAATGTTTTCAAAAGCGTCAGACTTCATACCTTTAAAATATAGAGATAAAATAATTTCTTCAGTCAATATTTAGTAACATAGAATAACAGATTCAGAAATTTCATTTAGCAGGAATATCTTGTCTGTTTGTGATCAGATTCCCATTCTTTATCTACGTTATTTCTCCAGCCTTTTCTTTTTCTTCCCAGATTCTGAAAAAAATCAATAAAAATACTGAATTTTGTTTAACTTTTTTTTTTTTAAGGAAGCACTCAAGCTATCCTTCGGAGTTAGGACATTTGTGTTTATGGTCTGGAAACTGCAAAGCCACTCACAACGTTTACAGATTGATCTGAGTTGTGAACAGAATCTCAACAATGTGAGTATTTCCTAACTAGGAAGTGAAACTCTGAGAAACATGCTTGATAAGGCTGACACAATTCTGAGGTATATCTAGAAATAAATTTTATATGCTTGACAGTGTCTTCATTAGCAAGATAATCGGCTGTTCTGCTGTAACTCAACAGATTGGCACGTGCTATATAACACATGTTCCTGGAGATAGAACCGTAGGTGCCCAGAATACAGTCAGTTCAACACAGGCAAGTGGTTGCTTGAATGATGCCATTCCTGTCTGAGGCTACATTTTACTTCAAATTTCTGGATTTCATGTCTTTATTACACAATCAATAGGAACTATGCCATAGAATACTTCCACCGGTAGTAGTCTGCTCTTCAAAGTGAAATATTGAAGCTAATCTCTCTGAACCATTTTCCAACTTTTATTTTATTAGTGCTCATCAATTTAACAATAGTTATAACTTGGCTTGACTAAATACGTCCAAGCAGAGTATTTAAGTTTTCTTCTACTTGCTTAATTTTTGTAGTTTTTATTATTTCTAGTTGTATAATACTAACTTTCCAAGACTATACTAGCTCTATTATACGAATTTTCCAAGACCATTTTCCTTTAATTTTTTTAAAATTGGAATTGAATCAGAATAATCACAATGCCAAACCACCTAAACTATCTTTCCAAATTTTTTTTCCCAATTTTTCTCTTTTATCTTTCAGCTAGGGTCATTCTTTTGGGCAATCTCAGGCATAAACAGTTTATCAAAGTATTGACTTGCCTGTAGTAGGCCAAAAAGCTGACCGTAATGGCAATAAAGGAACAAATTTGGTTTTAAAGGTAATGTCATCTTTAGATAAAATATTTCTATTTTATCCTATGCTATGCTAGCTTTGTTTCAAACGGCACATTGTTCATATGTAGTATCTTTTAATGCTCACTAAACTTTTCTCATTTGAACAAGATAACAAAAATATACACATAATTTTAAAACAATATCAATAAACTGAAATTTAAAAATCCCAAACTTAATTTCTAATGACAAATATCATTTTTTGGTTTTTAGTGGTTTTGATTATCAACTCCAAGGTACTAATTATTATACTTTATTTACTTTGTTCCATTATGAAAGCATTAGCTGTTCAATCCACCTAAATTATATAGACCTTGCCCTCGCCTCACCTTTTCAATGCAATGTACTTATAGCCAGTCTTTCCATTTGCCAAGTCTGCAATTTCCAACAACATACCAGGACTTCTATTTCTTCTTCCAAAATCATATACACTTGGTCTTGATGCTGCATTTATCAGATGCAGATGTTAGCACTTAATATTTTCCCTCATCCTCTTCCACTGTTTTCATTCCCATCCGTATTATAACTCAGTGTTGTAAATACGTTTTGAATTTCCAAGTCTGAAAATGTTTCCATTAGATTTTTCACTCACAGTTGAGTCTTCTAAAATTGGTCGCTTTTTAAATATTATTGCTTTTGTTGTTATCGTTTTTAAGTTAAAAGCCAATAAGGATTATTTAATTCTCATGACTCTGTAACTCTTTTTGGTAAGAAGTCAAGTGATATGCTGTGTAGTGAAGAATTGACCTTACCCAAAGAAAGTTCTAGTCTTTCCCTTCAGCCACTTTACCTTCAGCAACTGTGATTTCTAGGACCCTGGGAGGTCATGCCACATCATAAGCATCTTCGTTTGCATGGTGGTTTTGTTCAGTGAATAATCTAACAAGGTAGTTTGTAGTGGAGGCTTTGGACCATACATACCAGTTTCAATCTCCTGAGAACCTGGAGACTTAAGTCATTAGTCTGAACTCCAGGACGAGCTAGAGAGTAAAGGTCCACCGCGCTGGCATTATGTGATCAAGCCCCAATAAAAATTCCAGACACCAATGGGTCAGGTAAGCTTCCTTGTTTGACAAAACGCTATGCATATTGTCACAAATAGTGACCCAGAAGTGATAATACTGTCTATGACTTCACAGAAAGGACAGGGAACTCCACAGATGGGCTTCTCAGACCTTACCCTAGGGGTCCCCCCATGACTGATTTTAATTTGCATCCATTCAATATTCTAAAAAGTAGAGTAGACAAGTATCACATTTTCCTGAGCTATGAGTCAATCTAGTGAATTGTTGAACCTATAAATTATTAGTCAGGTAACCCAAAAGGAGGAAATCCTAGCAACCCCCAAACTTGTGGTTGGGTCTAAAGGGAGGGCAGTCTTTCGGGGAGCATTTCCTTGGACTTTAAAGTTGGTCGGCAGGTTGCATACACCATGACAGCGTTTCCTTCTGTAGACATTGAGGCATTACCATCATCTCAATAGAAGATGACTTTTTTTAGGTTTAAATGATTGCTTTTTGAAATTCCACAAATTACTCCAAATCAAGGCATATTACAATTTACTTTTTTCATATTAGAATTATTTCTGAGTTTTTCTTTTTCTAATGGACAGTTACTGTTTCTCTCTATGTTTAAATTACTGTTCCCTTCCCTTAATTAGTTGAGCATTGGAACTGAATTCAATAACTTAGTTTCATCCCTGGTTTTACTAAAGTATATTCTCAAAGACCCTAACTGGATTTTAGGCAAAATAAATTTTGAATCTTTTAAAATATGAAAATACTGTTATACTATGTTGACATGTTTGATTATTTAACTGAACATAAATTAGAATTCAAAACTATTTTCCCCAGAACTTTGTAGACCTTTCTTTGTTGTCTTACTAGATATAACTCCTCATTTATTCTTTTTTTTTCTTTTTTTTTGAGTTGGAGTCTCACTCTGTCACCCAGACTGGAGGGCAGCGGCCACTCCCGGCCACTGCAGCCTCGACCTGCTGGGCTCCGGCGATCCTTCCGTTTCAGCCTCCCAAGTAGCTGGAACTACAGGCGCCCACTACCACCACGCCCATCTAGTTTTTGATTTATTGTAGAGATGAGGTCTCGCCAAGTTGCCCAGGCGGGTCATGAACCCGCGGGCTCAGGCAGTCCACTCACCTCGGCCTCCCGAGGTGGGATTACAGGCTGAGTCACTGAGCCTGGTTTCATCATTTTTTCTTAAAGTTCTTATTTATTTGTCATTTGTTTATTGATTTAGGAGCTCTCTTTGACTTTGTCCGTAGACCCAATTAGTCTACTTTCTTGTTCACTCATTCCCAGCAAGTAGCAGAGTGCTGTTAAGTGGGCTCTTAATTAATACATGCTGATCCTTTATTAACTGAATTTTGGGCTCTTTTGCACCTCATCATTATTTGTAAAAGTTTATTATGTAAATAATGTATACTTTTTAGTTTTAAAAATTGAGGTGATTGCTGACATATTTGTTCTTTATTCCATTTTTCTTGTTTTCTAATTTGTTGACAGTTATTTAAAGCTATTCTAGAATTATATCTTTCTTTTTGACTACTTTATTCTGAGAAGATTTTTCAATAGTTTTTAGACAATTTAGTTTCTCATTTTCAGCTATTGTGATTACTTTAATCAATACCGAACAATAAAATCTCTCAGTTAATATTATGGAACATGACAATATTTGCTCTGAAATTTTTGTAGCAATTTCTTGAATTTTCTTTATTATGATAAATTTAAGCAAAATGTGTATTTTAAAATATAAATGAAAAGTCTAATTTCTACATGTATGATCTCAATAAATATATGTAGTTAATGTCTTCATTTATTAAAAATATTTAATAGCACATATATCAGAATAATATATTGGTTATGGGATATAAAGTCAAAGTATAGCTATTAATTATGTCATATTACTAACTTTAATTATATTAAGTTATAGAAGTGTATATGTACATCACTTATTTAAGTGTATATATAATTTATTAAGAATATAGAAATCATTAACTATATGTTTAAATGCTTGGAAAACATTTAAACACAATTGTTGCCACTTTCTCAAAGGAGAACATTTCAATGACTTCTAGAGCTTATACAAAAACAAAATATTTGATGGTTAAAATGTCAACAATATAAAAGTTGAAATATTGTGTCACCTTATTTAAATAGCCAATTTGAATGTTATATCCATTATAATCCATCATCCAAGCTGGTGGTAATGTTCAGAAAGCCAGCCATTTGAATTCCATTACTTCATATGAGACCTGAAATTGCAGAGTCAGTCATACATCTTTTATATGGCTAAATTTTAATCTATGTAAAAGAAAAGCCCTCTTGTTTATAAATGTATTGTCATTTAAATAGGTACTGTGCACTTAGTAGGCTCTTTTAAAATAGTCAATGAACTATAGTATCCAGGAGCTAAATACAAAAAAGAAATTGAGTTAGGGCAAGAAAAAAATGCCTGGGAATTATATGTGATCACTATCCAAATAAATTCACATTGAGTACTTGTGTTTCAACTTTTCAACAACAAATGAAAGTAACAATATCTTGTGTTTTTGAAAATCTCTAAGAGAATATATTTTAAGTTTTCTCACCATACAGGCACAAAACAAGTATCTGAGGTGTAAAGCGTGTGTTATTTAGCTAAATTTAGCCATTTTACTATGCATACCTATTTCAGAACACTGCATACACAATAAATACAGTCACATGTTTAATGATGGGGACGCTTTCTGAAAAAGGTGTTGTTAAGCAATTTTGTCACTGTGTGAGCTTCATAGATGGTACTTACACAAGCCTAGATGGTCTAGTCTGCTTTACACCTAGGCTCTGTCATGTGGCCTGTCATTCCTAGGCTGCAAACCTTGACCACATGTTACTGTACTGAACACTGCAAACACCTGCATCACATGGTATTTGTGTATCTCTACATATCTACACATAGAAAAGGGACAGCAAAAATATGGCATAAAAGATGTCAACTGGTATACCATTCTAGGGTACTTACCAGGAATGGAGTTCACAGGACTGGCCATGGCTCTGGGTAAGTCCGGGAGAGAGCAGTGGATGTGAAGGCCTGGGATATCCCTGTACACTACTGTAGACTGTACACTTAGGCTATGCTAAATTTATTTAACTTTTTTCTTTCTTCAATGACAAATTAGTCTTGGCTTATTGCAATTTTTACTTTATGAACTTTTTAATGGTTTAACTCTTTTTACTCTTTTACAATAACATATATCTTGAAACACACATTGTACAGCTGTACAAACATCTTTTCCTTTTTTAATATTCTTATTCTAAAAGTTTTTCTCTGTTTATTTTTTTATTTTTTCACTTTTTAAGATTTGTTAGAAACCAAGACACAAACACATACTTTAACCAAGTCCCACACATCGATATCACTACCCGCCATCTCCAACTCTTACCCACTGGGAGGTCTTCAGGGGCAATAACATGCATGAAGTTGTCATCCTCCTAGGATAAAAATGCCTGTTTCTGGAATATCTCTTGAGTGACCCACCTGAGACTGTTTCAGAGTCCATTTTCTTTTATAAGTAGAAGACGTACACTCTGAAATCATAACAAAAAGTGTAGTAAATGCCTAAATCAGTAACAAAATCACCGACTGCTTACTATCAAGAATAACACACTGCACGTAATTGTATTGCTATAGTTTTATATAATGGGCAGTGCAATAGATTTGTTTACACCAGCAGCGCTACAACAAACAATGTGAGTGCGTGCTGTACTATGATGGTGTATTGGCTACAACATCGCTGAGTGATAGGAATTTTTCAGCTCCATTATAATCTCATGGGTCTCCTGTGGTGTACACAGTCCGTCACTGACCAAAACATCATTATGTGGTGCTTGATTGTATATACAGTTTTTGTCAGGAAATAATGAACAGATAAATTAGGGGAAAGTAAAGAAAATATCTTTCTACTGAGATAAAATGCCTTACTCTGTGTATGTGGGTATGCATAAGACCCAGCTAGGTTTTTTAGTTTTTTTACTTGTGATTAGAAATAATGTTATTTTTGTTTTGTTTTGTTTTGTTTTTCCAGTGGGACAAGAATACGGAATGGAAATTATTTCTATCTTTACTGGATAAAATGCATTGTAATGTTATCAGGCAACAATCATTTCTATCACTATCAGTTTTCTCTTTTTTATTTTCATTTTTGTTTTTCACCTTTAAATTTTTTATTTTAGAATTGTGGTGTACGATTCGGGGTTAGGTATACAAATATTCATTGGGCAGGTACTTTTGTTGATGAGGTATAAATATTTTATTTTAAAGCTGTGGAGTACAATTTAGAATTAGGTATACAAGTAGACATAGTGCAGGTAAAGTTCGGGCCTCCCTTTGGTCCCCACTTTGCCTGGTTTCAGATCAGGTACCCTTATTGATGTTGTGTTTATTTGTAATTCAGGACATTGTCAGCACACTGAATTCTTAAATGAGAATAATAAGAATCGACTGACCTCTAACAATCAGGTGATGAGGTGAAAAAATAAAATACATTATAGCTTAAGACTTATTTTCTAATATATTAGTTATTATACAACCTCAGTTACAATACCTTTAATGTTAGATGTCAGTTTTATTTTTAATTGATGTTAGATGTCAGTTTTATTTTTAATTGACATAGACAAAAAACATTTAATACTAATTAAAATAATTGCAGACTACTTTTTGTAAGGTACATTAAAAAATCATTGTCATCAGAATTTTCTTTTTGAAAGCCAGGGTTAAAAATAAAATAAATTGATTAAAATTATCATGAATGTAGAATAACAACATTGTCATACAAAAACAATTTTAAAAGGTAAACAATTTGCAAAAAAACAAAGCTGGTTAAAGAATTGGAGAGAAGCTAAGCTAAAGTTCATACTTCACAGACCCAAAACTCCCAGATAAAAAGAGAGAAATAGCTTGAAAGTATAAACTGACTGACAGTGAGCAAATATTTTTTTTTCTCACAAAATTGGTGAATTCTGGGTGATGGATTAAAAACTTGAGAGTCAGGAAAAGGGCCCAGGGCAAAAGCCACCCCAGGAGACAGGAAAGTCAACAGAGAGATAGCATTCTTCCTGAACTAGAAAGAAAGAACCATAGACAAGAGATCCCAGTGAGAGTGGAGAGTGGGCAGTTGATTTCAGCACTCAGTACTCAGTTTTATAGTTGAAGCATTTGCTTAATTCTGAGATGTCTCAAAGCTGGAAGGCAAATCCTCAAGAGCACAGAAGTCTCAACAAGTGTGTGGTGGTGAGAAGAAAAGAATTAATTTTCAAAAACTCTCAACGGGAGAGATCTCACTGGTGATCATCCCAGAATTTCAGAATATGTGGAAGACACCCTAGTAGGAAAAGCAAGTTTAGCTGCAAAGATAGCTTGGTATTTTCAAATAAACTGAGCAATTTCAGTTCCCATTCTCAAAAGGTGATTAGTCCCTAATCAATCTGTCTGAGCAGAGAAAAGTTTAAATGTCTCTGGGGAAAATATATAGTAAGAAAACTCTATAACTTTCAAGTACACTGTTCATAATTTTTAATAAACTAATGTTAAATCAAGAGACTAGACAAAATGTCTAGGAAAAGTTAGATATGAACAGCCTCAGTGATAAATTTGATATTGCATTTATGATAAAACAACTTTAGTATATGATAAATATTTTTTTTAAAGTAGGATAACTGCATAATCTGAAAGTCCTATATCAACAAATGATTCTAACAACAGAATATACACAACAGATAAAAGACCTAGTGTACTGGCAGAAACTGAAAAGCAGATTAATAGAAATTCTTAATAATGAAACACAGAAAAATAGGAGTAGAGATTAAAGAAAAGACAATAAGTGATGTATAAAACACAGAGAAAAGTTGACTTGTGTTTCACTTGAACCCCAGAAAAAGTAAAAGGAATGGAACAAAAGCAATTCTTGAAGAACTACTGGCCAAGAATTTTTCAAACCCAAATACAGGAACAAAACTACAGATGCGAAACTCTTTGTATACTCAAAGCAGGATGAATACAAGTAATTCCACATTTAGAAACGTTATTTATTTTAAGTGAAAACCAAAGACAATGAAAATTTCAATAGCAGCTAGAAGTGACACACTACCATTGTAGGAGAAAAAGCATCACTGATAGCTGACTGTTCAGTGATGATGGAAACCAGAAAACAATGACTAAACATTGTAAGTGCAGAGAAAACACAGTCCTGACAGTCCTATATTTAGCAGACATATCATTCTAAATAGAGACAAAACAAAGATGATTTCAGACAAGCAAAAACTGGAAAACACATACTACCATATCTTCACTTAAAGAAATATGAAAGAATGTTGTTTAGGCATAAATATATTTATTCTATAAGAAAGTACAAGATTCAGGAAAAAATTATATTTGGAAAGATACATGTATAGATAAATATGTTGGATATTGACTGGAGAAAACAGTAATTATTATGTAACCATTAACTGTGTAAAATTAGATGTAGGAAAATATTTAAAAGTGAGAAAAAATTAACATTGTTGAGGAGTTAAAAAAACAATTCATATGGGACTAAAATAAATCTAGACTCATTTATGTGTAATTTTCTATTGCAATCACTTGGTAAAATAATGTTCATAGAATAAGCTGAAGATATAATAAAATGAGTAATTCAGAAGAAGACAAAAAGTGAACTAAATGTCAAAACAAGTAAGACGGTAGATATGAACATATGTAATACATGTATAATATATGGTGATTTACAGCTATGGTTTTAATGTAGTTTGTCTTTATCAAAGCTCACATGGAACTTTGATCCTCAGTGTCGTGGTGTTGGGAGGTGTTTAGGTCACAGGGACAGATGCTTCCTGAATGGCTTGGTGCTGTTTTTGTGAAGGCGAGTTCTCACTCTTGCCAGACTGAATGAGTTCTGTGAGAGTAGAATTGTTTCAACAAGGGTGGGTTGTTATAAAGCCAGACGGCCCTCGACTTCTCTCTCTTCCCACCTCTCTTCTTTCCTCTTGATCTTCTCTGTCATGTCATGAGGCAGTATGAAAGCCCTTGCCAGAAACCAGGGCCATGCCTTGAACTTTCCCATGTGCAGAACTGTGAGCAAAACAAACTTCCTTTCTTTAAGTTACCCAGTCTCAGGCATTCTCGTAGCAACACAAAAGACTGAGAAATATAGTATATATATATACTATATATTTTATATATATATATATAGCATATATATAAAATGTCTACATCTGTAATGGTATTAAGTGTACAAAAACTCAATACTCAAGTAGAATACTCATTATCAGTTTAGTATTTTTTGTTTTTTTGTGTTTTTTTTTAAGTGGACTTGAGACACCTTTTAAATTCAAGGGGTGCCAAAAACTGTACACACATTTTAAATATGGCGTTCATTCAAAAGATGATGTTAATCATTTGAATGTTGGCGTCACCATGCAACAAGAAGGATAAAGAAAATGGCAGAAGCACAGTTGATGAACGTCCTAGGACACATCGCCACTGTATCTCAATGCATCTTTGAAAAGTAATACATAGATAACGTCTCTTAAAATGTGTATACATTTTTCTGGCACCCTCATATATGTGGACACAGAAAGACAAAATACTGAAGGGTGAAAAATAATAATAATTCCATTAAAATACTGACCAAAACAAAGCTTGAATTTCTATATCAGTGCATTAAAAAAGTCAGACTTTAAAACACTATGTGATATTAGGAAAATAAAGGGACATTTTGTAATGATAATGTTATGCAAAACATAACCATATCAAATTGGATTGCACACTGCATTAGTCAGCATGGGCATTTGCAACAAAAGACCCTAAACTGGGCAGCTTGAACAGAAATTTATTTTTCACAGTTGAAGAGGCTGGAGATTCAACCAAGGTCAGGGCATCACCTGATTCAGTTCCTGATGCGGCTCCTTTCTTGGCTTCCAGACGGCTGTCTTCTTGCTGGGTCCTCACGTGGCCTTCCCTGGGTGTGTGCATGAAGGGGGTTAGAAGTATCTCACTTTCTTCATATAAATCTACCAATCCCATGGGATTAGAGTCCCCCCATTATTGCCCAATTCATCCTTAACACCAAGTGAGCTTGTAAATGAAGCCCACTTTGGTTATCGATTGCAGTTGTGATGTTATAATAGACCTGAGTCAAAGGACTCAGCTAACAGACACCTAAAGCTTGAACACCCTGAAACTGTAATAAGTAAAGATTCATGGAGATTTTGGGACATTCAGTTATGGGGTAATTTTCAAGGCAGTGACAGATAACTAATTTAAGTACCTGCAAAAAGTAAATCTGTAGCAACTTGAATATTCGTGATTAATTCTTGAAAATTTATTTATCAAATTGAGAACAAAAGCATCTGTAACAACTTTTTGCAGATTGTTTATTTTTATCAGAAATATTTGACAGTACAACTAGAAAAGAAAAATAAATATAATACACAACATTTGTAAAGATAAATATAAAACTCTCATTGTTTTTACAGAATGTATTTGTGTCTCCTACCTCACACGATAAACACAAATTCTCAATGGATAGTACATCTAATTAAAGAGATAAAGAATATTTTTCAAATAAATCGTAGCAAATGATTCTTAAACTTAATGTGCACATACGCACAGCACACACACACAGACATTTATCACAAAGAAAATTTTGATGACATTAAATGGGAGAAAGAGCAGTCTCCTTAACAAATGTTGCTGGGACAACTGGATATCCATAGGCCAAATGGATGAATTTGGACTCCTAACTCACACCACACACAAAAGCTAACTCAAAATGAATCACAGACCTACATGTATAAGAGCTAAAACGATGAAACTCTTGGAAAAAAGCAGGTGTAAATCTTCATGACCTTGAAGGAGACAGTGCTTTCTTCTATATAACACCAAAAGCACAAATGACAAAATAAAAAATAAGTACATTGGACTTCAACAAAATTAAACGGTTCTGCTTCAAAAGGCATCATCGGGAAAGTGAAGAGACAGCCCATGGAACATAACTAATTTGCAAATTATATAGCTGATAATGGACTTTTTTCTAGAATATATGGAGAACCAATACAACTCAATGATAAAAGACAATAATACAATTAAAATTGGATAGGGTCAGACACGATGGTTCATGCCTGAACCCCATTACTTTGGGAGGCTGAGGTGGAAGGATTTCTTGAAGCCAGGAGTTCAAGACCAGCCTGGGCAACATAACAAGACCCCATCTCTACGAAATAAAATAAAAATAAAACTGGATAAAGAATCTAAAAATAAATTAAATCATTTTGTGAATTAAAAAATCATTATTAAGAAAGTTTAATGTATGGCTAAACAGGAAGAAAAATTATCAGTACATAAATCTAACAGGTAATTCATATACAAACTATAGAAATAAGTCTTACAAATCAAGGAGAAAAAAAGATAAACAGCTACAAAAAAAATACAAATGAGAGAAAAGAACAATTTATACATGCAACGAACGACTTGGATGAATCTAAGAAACATATTGGGCAGAATAAGACAGGCTGAAAAATTCACTTACTGTAAGATTCCATTTGTAAAAAGTTCAAAAACAGGCAAACCTAATCTACAGTGTAAGAAATTAGATGAGTCGTTATCCTTGGTGTGTTGATTAGTAACTGACAAGAAACACGACGACTGTCCTAAGGTCTTACTGCTCTATCATTTATCCCACCACTGATTCCAGAAGTATGTTCAACACGCAAAGTTTAGCGAGCTGGGCATTTATTCTTTCATTCTTTATATGTCCTCAGTGTATGATATGCCTAAAAAATAGGATATCATTCAAAGTTTTTATATATTAAACATCATTCTAAGTCTTTTCACCCCAAATAATACATAGTCAATATTTCTCTTCACTCAGATTCTTGGTGAGGTTACACAAAAATTAATCGCGTTATTTCAAATTTGGTTCAAAATCATTTTGCTTATGTTAAATATCACGTAGTCCATAATTTTATGTTGGTACATACACTCACACACACGCAATCTGCACTTGGGAGTTCAATTCATGCAGTTACTCTCCAGGCTTTGAAGACCTAGGGAGTGGGGATGGGCTTATAATAAAAAATACTTGCTGGTTGCATTGCCTCAGTCGTGTGCCAGATCGTCTTCTCTGATTCCTTCAGGTGGTGCGCTGCAACCTCAGGTGTCCTGTCATATCACAAAAGCTCTCTATCAGTTCTCTTCCCACCAGGTGTCGTCCTCGGTGTCCCTTCTGTGAGAAAGGTCTGCTGCTAACATTTCGTAAGCTTGCCCACGGTGGTCACTGCTTTAGCCCAGCCTCATTCTTAAGTACTCTAAAGCCTGCCATTGTGTGAAAGCCACCCTGCTGTGACAACCCCACCATGCCTGACTCCCTCTTGAAAGACTAGTGTCCTTCAGATATTCATGTTCCCGTCATTTTTGCTGATGCCTAGCCCTGGACTCTGTGCTATGATTCTGAAACTTACTGCCAGTGTTTAGGGGCAGTAATGAAAATGTGCCCAGATTGGAAAAACCTAATATATTTAAAAATAAAACCCCCCAAAAAAAAGAAAGAAACACTCTAATAAACCGCATGGGCACTTATTATTGCTTTATTAAAAAATATGAATTAAAAGAATATAATTTTTGAAATTTTAAGATTAGAGAGCACTGACATTTCAGGAGCACAATTGAATAGACAAATTCAACATGCAAGTATTTATGGAAAATGTTTATTACGCTTTTGCTCTGATGCTTATCTTCCCATTTTGACTTTCTTCTCTTTTTTTTTGAGTTGGAGTTTCACTCTGTCACCTAGACTGGAGTGCAGTGGCCACTCCCGGCCACCACAGCTTCAACCTGCTGGGCTCTGGCAATCCTTCCGCCTCAACCTTCCAAGTACAGGCACGCGCTACCACACCCGGCTAATTTTTGATTTATTGTAGAGATGAGGTCTCGCCAAGTTTCCCAGGCAGGTCTCGAACCCGCGGGCTCAGGCAATCCACTCACCTCGGCCTCCCAAAGTGCTGGGATTACAGGCTGAGCCACCGAGCCCGACCTGACTTTCTACTACGTTAGAAAGTTACTGAAAAGAAAGGATTAAAAAGTAGCAAAGTGAAGAGATTTTTAACTCTGTTATTTGAGATCAAAATCTAAAAGCAACAAATGTACGAAAATGTCCATTTTGAACAACTAAAATATTGTCAACTTTGAGGACTGCTGTGAACATACAAGTGATCTACGAATACTGTAAGAATAATTGGGTTTTAGTCATGTTTGAAATAAGATTAAAAATAACTATAATTATGTGTGATTTAAGGAATAAAAGCAAATTAAAAAATAATCATTATCCTTATGATACTTAAGAATGATTTTGGTTTAAAAAAGAATTGAGAAAAAAGTAAGCTTATTAAGTATGTAAAAGTATTTGTGATTGGAGAGGTTATACCAAAAAGATTTTCACAAAACTGGCTTTTCTAAAATATTTTTCTGGAATATCATACTTAACAAACCACCTGGAAAATGTTCATACTGAATAACAAAACATTTTGTGGCAAAACAGTACAAATTTAGAGGTTATCAGGTTTTTCTAAGAGGCCGAAATCTTCAAAGAACAGTACGACTAAAACCCTTCAATTCAGCCAAGCGATGGTAGCGTTGAACCAAATTAAGCCTACTAAGAACAGATATCAAACATGATTCCCTGAAAATGCAACGTTTTGAGGTTATTTCAGTGGCGTTACAAACTCTTCTTATTTAGCTTTCCATTAATGCATACCATTCTAGTAAACTCGCCAATCAGTATTGCTTCACAAGAGATCATGTCAGGACCACCACGAAAGCCTGTGCTATTGTGTCCTGGAGGTGATTTGCCAAGGAAGTATATGATGTACAGAAAATTAGGCTCTCCTGTTTCTCACACAGCTATATGCCACCTGCGGTAGGGGCAATCCCACAGGAAGGTAGATATTCCTGGAGTTAGCTCAAAGGTACAGGCTCAGGATAGCTGTGGAGCACATGATATGAGAGAGAGAGAGAGAGAGAGAGAGAGAGAGAGAGAGAGAGAAACAGAGAAAAGAGAGAGAGAGTATGTGTTGGATAATTAGGGATGAATTCAAGTTGCAAGGTATATTTCAAATATCTATCATCCATATAAAAATCATTTAAAAATCTTAGCATCCAATAAGCTACAAAAATGCCTTCATTATTTTCACTTCTGAGATATAGACGGTAAATAGTTCATTAAATGGTAATTCACAGAGTTGTGTATGTTTCACTTGATCTCTCATTCACTCCCAAATCAGCCGTGACCACTATAAAGGTTTTGTTTGTTTGTTTGTTTGTTTGTTTGTTTAAAGATGGGTACAATTCAGGGTCAGGTATACACATGGTCCTTGTACAAGTAAAGTTTGGGCCTCCCTTTGATCCCATTTCACCTAGTTTGGGACCAGGTGCCTTAGTGATGAAGTGTCCCCCCTCCCTCCCCTGGTAGTATCTTATGGTATCATGATAATAGTTCAGGGTCCACTTGTGAGTGAGAACATGTGGTACTCAGTTCTTTGTTTCTGCGATAGATCTCTGAGTATTATAGACTCCAAATTCATCCAAGTTGATACTAAGTTCATAATTTTAGTCTTCTTTATGGCTGTGTATATGTATTTTTCCATCGTGTATATGTACCACATTTTTTTAATCCAGTCCAATTTTGATGGGCAGTGTAATTGGTTCCGTGTTTTTGCTATAGAAAATAGGAAAAAAGCAGGGCTCGGTGGCTCAGCCTGTAATCCCACACTTTGGGAGGCTGAGGTGAGTGGATTGCCTGAGTCCGCGGGTTCAAGACCCGCCCGGGCACCTTGGCGAGACCTCATCTCTACAATAAATCAAAAATCAGCCGGGTGTGGAGGTGTGTGCCTGTAGTTCCAGCTACTTGGAAGGCTGAGACGGAAGGATTGTCGGAGCCCAGTGGCTCGAGGCTGTGGTGGCTGGGAGCGGTCCCTGCACTCCAGTCTGGGCGATGGAGTGAGACTCCAACTCAAAAAAAAAAGAAAATAGGAAAAGAGAAAGTCAAGTTATGCCTCTTTGCTGATGACTTGATCCTATACCTCTAAAATCCAAGAGAATCTGTCAAAAAACTCTTTGCACTGATCAAGGACTTTGGCAAAATCCCAGGGACAAAATCAGTGTGCAAAAGACAGTTGCATTCTTATATACCAACAACAAACACACAGAGAACCAAGTAAAAAGCACAATCCCAGTCACAATCGCAACAAAAAAGATGAACTACCTTGGCATCTTCATACAAAGATTTCAAATGGCATGAGCTTAGTTACAATAGTCTCTACTGTCTAACAAATTGCTGACTTAACCTGTATCTTCTGTTTTCTGGATGATCAAATAATGTTAGTTCTTCACACTATATTTATTAAATGTGGCCCACTTTGTTTCATATTTGTTAGGGTTAGGTCAGTCAGCATAGCTGCACCCCCAATTTTATGTCTTGAAAAGGTTTTCAGAGGTCTTCTGCCATTTTAAAAAAATTTTATTGTTATTATTATTCTTTCGTAGATATGTGTTATTACTATCTTGCCCAACTGGTCTCAAAAACATCCACCTTTTAAAGCTTCATGGAATTATCTTTAAGTCTTTTATCCACAATGTTTATACTTATATATTCAGTGTCTATGCCATCTTTGTTTCGGAAAGATAGTCATGTCTACAATATTCTGGTTACATAGTTAAGGGATCCTGCTATGAGTTGAGATTCTTCTCTGAGGCCTTGGCATATCATTAAGGACTTTCCACATAGTATACATCTAATTCTGAAGCCAGAGGGCCCACTTATTTTTATCGAGCAGGGAATTCGCTTCTTCCCTGAAGATAGGGTATCTTTTTTGTACCAAGCACTCAGCCATCTCCCTTACTTTTCTAAGAATATCTTGCTTATTTGTGCTAATGAGCAGTTGGAAAAATAAATGCTAAGGAGGGAACTTATTTATTCTTCATGAAGATTCCATTTTCAAAAGTTATTTAGGATACATCTCAAAATAAAGGAAATTGTATACTTCTGGAAATAGAGTGGAGTAAAATAAAAAAAATGAAAAACATATTTTTTTAATTATAGTAAATTTTGTTGCAAAGATGAATCACTTTTCCTTATGAAATTTCTTCTTTTTTTCTTTTTTGTTTCTTTTAAAGGGCAAATAATGAACTAGACTTCCTGGAGCAATACCTCTTTAGTACGGTCGCTAAGCCTGCCAGCGTTGTTTTCATTTGTTTGCCTTGTTTAATGGAGTTCAAGTCTTCAAAAGTAAGAAGTGGTCTTTTGCACCTAGCCTAATGCCTCCAACCAATTCCTTAAAGTCATAGAAGTATTTTCCATTTACTTATATGAGTCTGCAAAGCTGGAGGAAGGCTTACGTTGTTTAAAATATAGGACCCAGTTCTAATCTCTCCACGGAGACCAGCCAATTATTAGAAAATAAAGCATGGAAATTTTCAATGTGATCATGACCAGGCCCTTCTAACAAAGTCTCTATCCCCCTGTGAATGATTCAGCCATTTTTCTCTCCCCACTAGCGACTGAGCTTGACGAATTTTGAGCTCCACAAAGGTGTGGCACCAGGATTCTTCTTTTGGTATCTGATAAGGTTTTCCCTTACTGCAGACTTATTACAGGGATCCAATAGACAGTTAGTGAATGCATGCATGCATTAATGAATAAATGGATGATGGACCAATGACAGAGATATTTGATGGTTACTTGTTGAGAAGAGGGAAACTCTTCATTCTCACTGGAATAAACATTGGAGGTATAAACACTGTCTGGAGAAAGTTACTCAAATTCAATATTTTAAAAGTAAAACCTAACCTTCGTTAAAGATTTTCGTCAAGAATATAAAAAGCACAACTAGAAATGCACTCCCAGCTTTAAACGTATCTGGGGAAAAGGAAGGTCTGTTCACCATCAGTTGAACATGTTCTTGGTATTATTTGGGTACTTTTTTAGGCACCTAATAGTTAAGTTTGAAAGGGCTAAATTTACCTAAGTATGTTCAACAAGGTGTGTTAGGTGACGCGTTGATACAAACAGCTCCCAAATCCCAGTCAGTGACTTTACACAACACAATGTGTGCCTTGATCAGCTACACATCCAAAGCTGATCAGGCAGGAGTTCTGCTTCATGTACCTATTCAGGGTCTCAGTCTGTCAGAGATGCTACCATTCTGTTGCGACAAACATTAGGCATCTTCTCAGACAATATGATGGAAAATCTCATGGCCACACCTGGAATGATATGCAGAAAGTCCGCTCACAGATCATTGACCGGAACTAGTAATATGGTCTCAACCAATTACGAGTCATCAGGAAAGTGAAATCCTTCTCTCTTCCCAGAATAGGAAGAGAACTTATCATAAATGCACTCCAGAAGTGAAGTAAATCATTATAACACCATGTATTATATGCAGCAATTAACCTGAGCTAACAACCTGAATACACACTTCAGCAAGAAGTCTTACATGCTGTATAAGTTGTAACAATGTACTTCTTTTCCTGAGTCCTCTTCCCTATCTAAAAGTGAGAATAATAAGTTCATATAGCACTTGTGAGGATTGCATAAAATAGTAAAATAAATGAAGATCTGAAACATATAAGCTTTTTAAATTGCAGAAGAAGTTTTTCATATTATATACAAAACAGCTAAGGCCATCAAGGCCGAGAACACTCAACTTTAGCTACGTGTTAGATTTACCTAAAAAGATGAAAAACAATAGTGATACTTGGGTCCACCCTTGGATTCCAATGGGGCCAAGCCAAAGCACGTGTATTTCTAGATGTACTGGTTTATTTCCATATGAAAGCAAGGTTCAAAACCCCTCTTGTGAGGTGAAAATTCAAACAGGCATACAAGGCTTGGACTAATTGAGTTGTCTTTTTCAGAGTTACTTCACTTTTTGAAATATACACCTCAATAACCCACTGCATTGTTTGAAGGGGAAATAGTCATATGTTCTACAGTGAAATACTCTGCTACTGTATCTTCACAAATCAAGGTTATTTTTGCAGCAAACAAATAAGAAAGTAGATGCCATACAAATAATCATTTTCTCAGTGGAGCAAAAAAAAATATATTTATGGAAATATAAAGTGCAATATCTGTTTCAAACTGAAACAGGAGTTACAGGTTATGTTTGATACATACTTTTATAAACAACCTCTCAGAACATGTTATTGATGAAAGTGTACGAATGAGAAAAACTTTTTACCATAAAGGCTACAATGACTTACACAAACAATGGGAGAACATTGTGTGGAATGGCCTAGGATGTAAAAAAATACAACTTGAGTACTTATTCACACACACAGAAACTGCCGCTGTATATTGCTAAAAAGGGAGAAAATAAGCATTGTGGACAAGAGTGAAATACTACACTTTAATAAACAATTTGGAAAGCCACATTTGCACATGATGGCATAATTGACTGATGACACTCCACTCCCTTGGTTCTTATTTAAATACCATTTAAGATTTTAAAACATAGACATATGTTCCATAGCGGGCATATTTATGTGAACCTTGTCCACAAGACCTATGCAGCGCTTATTTTCACATCTCACCATAAAGATATTGGTGAATGAGCAAACTGTTTTGAACATGAGTACAATTTCTCTGGAATACATATCAGAGGATATAACCTCCTGGCCTTAGGCAAACCGGGGCAAAATAACACCATGTATTATTCTTTTCCTTAAGTAATTAAATGAATTAGTATTTAAGTCAACATATGAACTGAAAATATATTTTATCCAAGGCATGATGCCTTCTACTGTATTGTTTCTAAACATTTATTAAATGAAAACTACTTAATAGTTTATAATATTGTGTGTGTGTATATATATATATATATATATATATATACACTATATGTGTATAACATGAATAAATAACACATCCATTTAGCTGCAAATATTTATTGAAATTCTCACTATTTGCAAAACACTGTCCTTCGTTCTAAGGTATCATTTCTTCTGCAATGTTGGCCTTTTATTTTTGTTTTTGTGGTTGTTGTTTATTCTTTCAAGTATTACCGAGATTATCACAATGATCAAACAAAAGGAAAATGCTAACTTAAGTGTGGGGATTTAAAAATAAAGCAAGTATACATAAAATATTTTTTACAGCGGTGAAACTGTTTAGATATGTAAAGAAGAGTAGTGTAGCAGTTAGATAATTTTTAATTAATGAATCAATATCTAGAATAATGGCAAGTGGTTGCTATTACTTATTTTTAAAAGCTATACATGTGTGAACAAACAAAGCAAAAATTCATGGCAAGTAGCAAACACATGTCATATCTAATGAGATCTAAACATGCAGTGAGAAAAAAATGATAGGACAAGAATTATGGAAAGAAATAATAAATACCGGCATTACAAATGACATGATTAGGTGGTGTGATAGTTGTTTTCTTAATTGTTGTTTGCATATTATGGAGGTAAGAGTGTGCAACTGTTAAAAGAAAAGGTTTCAAACCCCACAGTCCTGATTCACAATTCAGTGGCTGCTATTTGGTGTCTTCAGCCCCTGGGCATGTTATTTGAAATCCTGGTGCTTCAGAATGCCGCATGAAAATGCTGAACGGAAAACACGGTAGGAGCTACCTCATAAGACTCTGAGGATTAAAGAATGCAATACCTGCTACGTGCTTAGCTCATTGCTAAGCATATAGCATATGGCCAATAGCATATGGCCAGTAGTAACAGCCGATAATAATACAATAAAATAATAATAGCAGAGCACAGTAAATTTAATGCTAATGAATGGGAAGAAAAACAGATTTTCCACTTACGTATAACTTCCATCACTAAAAGTAAGTTTATTGTCCTAGACTTCCTAAAGAGTGAAGACTCAAAGTGTAATAAGTCAAGTTTAAAAAGAGTAATATGAGTATAATAAAACAGTTGGATAGAAGGTAGCATAATTAAAATCATCCTAGCTAATTTTAATGGGATAGTCATGAATGTAAGTTGACCAGCACTAACATATTGACCTTTTTCTTTTTGGATATTACATATAAACTGAGATTTTAGAAAAATTTCAAGACTATCTTTCCACTCTTTTCCATTTTACATATACTATCATGAAAGGAATAACACTATTTGGTAAGAATTAGATAAACTCAAAATTTGAAAACACACGATTTTTAGTAAGATAGACAGTATCTGTTAGCATTTTATTCTCTTTTCAGGCTTGATAATAATTAATGCTCATACCTAAAGTAGAAAAAAGTTATTTTCACTGGAAACATTTATGACTTTCCCAGAGGATTTAGAACATTATTTTCAAGGGCCCTACTGTCTTTCATTGAAAAGCATAAAGCCCAAGACAAAAAGTTAACAAAATTTGGTTTGTAGCATACACAATAAAAAAATCTATGACAAGATATATAGTAGTACTTTCCCTTGTTTCCTGATAGGTAGATATTTCTTCTTTCACAGATATAGGTTACTCATGCTAAATAACAAAAGCAGAAATATCTTGATATTATTTTAGAAGTCTGTACCCTTGCAGTGAGAGCCGTGTGAAAATGCATATAGCAACATTTTTATTAATAGTCAAATGAGAAATAATATAAAATTCATCAAAACTAGAGTAAATATGTGAATTATAATATAGTCACACAAAAACACTGTATAAAAACACAAAATGAGCAACAAATTAATGTGAAAACATGGATTAAATTTCAAAACATAATACTGAAGAAAGTAAGCCATAGGAAAGACTTTATACAAATCTAACTATGTGAAGTTCTGTTTTCGTTTTTTAATGTCAAAGCTAAGCAAGAGACTTCAGGGTTGCAAAGCTATAACATAAATTTTAAAGCAAACTAAAAGAAAGGGTGACCACACATAGGAGCCTGTGGTAAATTTCAGGGGAAACTAGCTGTTGTGACTAGGTTTTATTAAACTGCGTTCATTTTTTGGACTTGCTCTCTGCATTAGACTCCGGTAGACCAGAATAGACCAAAACGGTTTTCCTCATGCTAAGAAAGCAGGTAAGTACTGCCCCAAAAACAGTTTTTCCTGAAAACAAGAGATTCTAGGCTACTAGGGTTCGCATAATAAGGAAGTCCTCCCTGTTTTATCCTTAAAAAATGAAAGAGAAGAAAGAAAGGAAGGAAGGAAGGAAGGAAGAAAGAAAGAAAGAAAGAAAGAAAGAAAGAAAGAAAGAAAGAAAGAAAGAAAGAAACAAAGGAAGAAAGGAGAAAAAAAGTAGCCTGAAATAACTGACATAAACCAGTCATCTTTTTGTTGTTGTGGTTCTACTTGTTCCCACTTTCCAAAACTCATAGTTCTGCAATTCCCTGGTAAAAGTGCTCATTCTGTTTTATAGAATGGAAACTAATCTGATTCATGAATTGTGAATAAAAGCCAGTCTGATTTTTAAGTTTGTTGTAATGTCATCTTTTAACCGTCGCAATACAAAATAAATTTGAAAGGCAATACTCTGAAACTTTTAAAATACAGGGAAAAAGACTCCCACTTATAGGAGAATGAATTAGGCACAATTTTCCCTATTTCTCCTGAAAAAAAAACCTTTAATTTTCGCATTATATTTATATAAAATACAAGAAGACTCTTGAGAGATGAATAAAAGATATTGGAACTAGAGGAATAAAAAGTGGCTGTCTTCCTTGCTTTTCTTTTTATGTAATATATCCCAGACTTGAATTTGAATAGTATGACCTGGAGTGCCAACAGGCACAGACAAAAACAAGAATTTCCTTATAGGAAATCACTTTCTCTAACTAAAAGAGGCAAGAAATGAAGAACATCTCCAGTTTTTAGTTATCTTCCCTATTACAGTCAACTATCACAGAGAATCTGGCCCCACCCCCCACTAGCTCCAGCAAAGGCCAAGTGAAGACATCTACCCTTGTGAGACTATAAAGGAACACATCAACAACAACAAAAACTACAGGCCAATATCCTGAATTAAAACAAACACAAAATTCTTAACCAAACACTAGCAAACCAAACCTAGCAGCACATAAAAAAGACAATCCACCACCATCAGGTGGGCTTTATTCCAGAGATGCAAGGATGCTTCAACACACACAAATCAATAAATGTGACTCATCACATAAACAGAATTAAAAACAAAAAACCATATGATCATCTTAATAGATGCAGTAAAAGTATTTAATAAAATTCAACAATTATTATGATAAAAATCCTCAACAAATTAGACACAGAATATATATATCCACTGCTAGAACAATATATATACAACAATGATCAGAACCATATATAATAAGCATCATACTGAGTGGGTAAAAGTTAAAAGCATCCTTATAAGAGCTGGAACAAAGCAAAGATGTCCACTCTCATCACTCCTACTCAACATAGTAGTTAAAATCTTAACGAGAGCAATTGGACAAGAGAAGGAAATAAAGGACATCCTCATTAGAAAAAAGAAATTAGAATTATCTCTGTTCAGTGATGACATAATCCTACAGTTGGAAAACTCTAAACATTCCTCTTAAAGACTCCCATACTTGATAAACAACTTCAGTAAGTTTCAGGATATAAAATTAAGGTGCAAAGATTAGTTACATTTCTACACCCAACAACTCTCAAGGTGAGAACCAAATCAAGAACTCAATCCAATTTATAACACCCACACACAAAACCACCCAGGAGCACATATAACCAAGAATGTGAAAGTCTCTATAAGGAGAACTACAAAACATTGATGAAAGAAATTATGGATTTGTGTCGATTACACAAACAAATAGAAAAACACCCCATGATCAAGGATAGAAACAATATCATTAAGTTGACCATGCTGCTCAACTCATTGCCATTTCTATCAAATAGCAAAACCACAAAAAGAAATTCTAGCATTCATATGGAATCCTAAAAGAGACCAAAGCAATCCTAAGCCAAAGGAGAGTCATCACACTGCCTATGAAGTATACTACAAGACTATAGTGACCAAAACAGCATTATACTGGTGCAAAAATAGACACATAGAACAATGGAACAGAATAAAGAATCTAGAAATAGCGCTATTTATGTAAAACCAGCTGATCTTTGTCAAAATCAACAAAAAATCAATAATGTATAAAAGAATCCCTATTTAATCAATGGTGCTGAAAAACCTGACTAGCCATATGCAGAAGAATGAAACTGGACTTCTTTTTCTCAATATATGCAAAAATAAACTCAATATGGATTAAAGACTTAAATGTAAAACTTCAAACTATAAAAATCCTAGAAGAAAGCATAGGAGAAACTCTTATGAATATTGGCTTAGGCAAATAATTTATGACTAACACCTCAAAAGCAAATGCAACAAAAGCAAACACAAAATAGGCAAGTGAGACTTAAACCAAACATTTTTCACACAGTAAAAGAAGCAATCAACAGAGTAAACAGACAACTTACAGAATGGGAGGGGAAAAAAGTAATTTCTTTATTAAAAATTGTGTCTTTTCATGTGTTTAAACGTCAGTCACCTTCAAAATTCTCTCCATTGAATGCAATAGACCTTTCGAGATACTTTATCCACGGCTAGAACAATTTTTTGGCTCCCCAATTTTGAGGCCTTTTAGTGCTTCTGCCGTTTTCTGTTTCACCTTTTCCACATCATCACCATGTCTCTCTGTGAGAACTTTTTTTCATCCAGGGAAACAAACAAACAAAAAAGTCACTCGGGACAAAATCAAGTGAATAGGGAGAGTGGGGCACAGGAATCATTTCTTTTTGGGTCAAAAACTGCTGAATATTCAGCATGATGTGTGTACTCATAAATTACCCATCATGAAATGGGCAAGCGCATTGAAAGAATCTCAAAAAACAAAAAACCAACTGAAGTGGAATGTGGCCTCTCACAACTATGCTAGCTGGTACATTGATGCCAATGAGTTTCTAGAACAATCGCCTAGAAGGAGAAGCCTGTTCTACAAGGAGCCTGCCTTCCAAAAACATTTTTATTTTTGGAGGGGTCCCCATCATGTGCAAAGAATGCATCAAAAAAATGACTAATTGAATATCCAGAATCCATTTAAGAAAATAAGGGAAAAAAATGTTTAAAAGTGGGCAAAGGACACAGACACTTCACAAAATAATACGTAAAACTGACCAACAAACATATTTTTAAACAGCTCAGCATCACCAATTGTCAGAGAAATGCGAATTAAAACCAAAATAAGACACCATCTCACACCAGCCAAAAATGCTATTATTAAAAAATAAAAATATAACAGATGTTGGCAAGGATGTAGAGAAAAGGGAATGCTCATACACCATTGGTGAGAATGTAAATTAGTTAAATCCCTACGGAAAGCAATATTGAGATTTGTCAAAGACTTAAAAGTTGAACTACCATTTGACTCAGCCATCCCATTACTGTGTTTCCACCCAAAGGTAAATAAATCGGTTTCTCAAAAGGACACCTGCACTTACCTGTTTATCACAACACTACTCACAATAACAAAATCGTGGAATCACCAAAAAGTCCGCAATGGTTGACTGGATAAAGATAATGTGGTATGTATACATAACAGAATATTGTACAGTCATTAAAAAGAATAAAATAATAACCTTTGCAGCAATGTGACTGGAACTAGAAGCCATTATCCTAAGTGAAATAACTCATAAACAAAAAAATCAAATATGACATGTCCTCACTATATGTGGGGGCCAAACAGTAAATGCACTTGGACATAGAAATGGAAATAATAGACACTGAGAGCTACAGAAAAGAGAAGGATTGGAGAGAGGTAAGGGTTACAAAAGTACCTGTTAGATACAGTATTCACTGTCTGGAGTGATGGGTTCACCTGAAACCCAAATCTCATCATGATGCAATATATCCACTAATAAACCTGCACATGCACCTTCTGAATTTAAAGTAAAACAAAACAAAAAAGGAAAAGTTCAGCAAGTAAAACATATAGAGCTAACCAGATTAAAGTAACCAGAGTATACTTTTTAGTACAGTTCAACATTAAAATGGAGGAATAACAAGAAAGGATTAGTGGACTGAAAGATAGAAAAATAGAAAGTCCTCAATCAATGCAACAGACCAGAAAAAACTGGAAAAAATGAACAGAGACTCAATGACCTGCAAAACTATAACAAATTATCTAATTGTATATCAGCGAAGTCTCTGAAGGTGAGGAATAAAAGGGTCAAGTGAAAAAAGTACTGAGAGAAATAAGGAAAAAAACTTGCTTAATTTATGGAGACACAAAAACATGCAGATCATAAATTTAATCCGATGAAGCTGAGCAAATCATAAACTTAATACAAAGAAATCCACACCCAAACTCATCATAACCAAAGCTGTGTGTGTTTGTATGTGTTTCACAAAAAAGAGACAATTCTGAAAGCAACAAGATGATACCTACCTGTAGAGGAAAAGCATTTTTAATGGCATTGGATTATTTTTTTTACCAGAAACCACGGAATCAGAAAATGTGGCACAAAAAGTATCTTTCAATTGCTGAAATAAAAGAACTGTCAACCATAACCTGTATCTTATAAAAATACACTGCATCAACAATGAAAAAATCAAGACATTTTCAGATAACGTAAAACAAAAGTTGTTGCTGCTGGCATAATTTTATCTGTGCTAAAAAGAAAAATGGCTAAAGGAAGTTGTCAAAGCACAAAAGACACAGAAGAGGAAAAACTCTAGGGAATACTTGGGAGAAAAAAAAAAGGAACCCCCAAAATGTGGGTTAAAAATAGTAGGCTTTCCTTTCCTTCTTGATTTTCTAATTAATGTTTGGTTTTTTGGGGGGGAAACTATAGTATTATCTGATTTTGGTTCTAATTGTAAGTACAGGAAATACTTGACAGTTCTATTATAAATGCGATAAGGGAAAGGGAATTAGAAAAGTGTAAGGATTCTAAACGTCACTCAGATGAGGAGTGTGGATAAACTAAAATGGAATTCAAGTATGACAGCAGTAAATAGAAATCAGAAATGCAATAACAAAGACAAGAAGCAAAAAGAAAAAAAAAGAATGGCAAACTTAAGCCTTAATATGTGAATTTAAGTTATATTAAAAACAAATAGTACAGCTACAACTATTAATAGACAGGAACTGACAATATTATTTTAAAAATAACTGTCTACTCTGTACAAGAAACTAACATTAATTATACAATACAGGCAATTTATATTCTATAAAGTAAAAGGATGGAAAAATATATTATGCAAGCAACAATCTAACAAAAGTAGGAGGCGTGACTATACTAATAACCAGATAATATAGACTTAAATAAAATTGTGAAAGACAGAGAGGGGCATTATATAATGATAGCAGGGTCAATTCACCAAGAAGACATGGTATTTCTAAATATGTATGAATCAAACAACAGAACTTCAAAATATATTAAGTGAAAGCTGGTAGAGCTGAATGGGAAATGGACAAATTCACAATTTTAGTTCTACAAATTAGCAATGATATACAGTAATTCAACATCATCATTAACTAACAGAATAAGAAAGACATTTGTAGAACACTCCGCCCAATAACAGCAAAACATTTTGTTTTAGGAACTCAAACCACATATACAAGGATAGATCATATACTGAGTCATAAAACAAATCTGGGCAAATTTAAAAGAATTGAAATAATGTAGATTGTATTGTCTAAGCACAATGAAATCAGATTAGAAATTAATAAAGGTAAGATAACAAGAAAAACCTTTAAACATTTATGACCTAATCAATTGGTCAAAGGAGATAGTCCCAAAAGAAATTTGAAAAATACACTGAACTGAATTAAAATGTGTGGTCACAGTTATAGCAGTGTTAAGAGATATTTTTAACTACAAATGTGTGTATTTTAAAAATATGAAAGGTCTCAAATCAATAATATAACCTTATACCTCAGCAACCTAGAGAAAGCAGAGCAAAATAAATCCAAAGCAAGCAAAAGGAAGAAAGTAATAAAAAACAGAAATCAATGAAACAGAAAAATAACAGAGAAAAAATAAATCAGAGATGGTTCTTTGAAAAGTTCTGTAAAATTTCCAAATATCTAGTAAGACTAACAAAATAAAAAAAGAAAAGAAAAAAATTATCAATAATGGGAATGAAACAGAGGATATCACTATAGTCATTGCAAATATAATAAAATAAAGAAACTGAATTTATAATTTAAAATGCTTCAAAAAGAGGAATTTTCAAGCCCAGGTGGTCTCACTGGAGAATTCAACCAACTGTTAAAAATGTAATTAACAGCAATTCTAAGAATTTTAAGAAAATAGAAGAGAAAGAAATACTTTTCAATTCATTTTTTAAAGCAAGTACCGTGGTTACCATGATGCCAAAGCCAAAGTACAAAAAGAAAACTACAGGCCAATATTTGTCTGGAATATAAATGCAAGCATTATTTTTTAAATTACCAAATATAATTCAGCATTACATAAGAAGAAGCATACAAATTTACCAAGTGTTGTCATTTCGGGCATCCAACTCTGGTTCAATATTCAGAAATCAATCAATATTCTACTACACTAACAGTTTAAAAAGAAAAGAAAAAAATCACAAGTTCATATTAATTAATGCATAAAATGATTTAATAAGTTTCAGCATTCAATAATGATAACAATGCTCAGGAAAATAGGATCAGAGAAAGACTTTCTCAAATTGGTAAATAACATTTACAAAATCCTACAATTGACACATATATTTTAAGGACTGAACACTTTCCCCCAAGGGAAAAAGGAACACAGCAAATATGTTCATCCACACAACTCTTATTCGACATTGTCTTTGAAGTTTCAGCCAGTATAATAAATGTAAAAATGCATGCATAAGTGAAAGTTAGAAGTAAAACAGTTCCTAATTTCAAATGCCATTATTGTCTACAGAAAAAATTGCAAGGCACCTAAAAAACAATAAAAGCTATTTCTAAAATGCACTTATTGTGGATTCAAAAACTTAAGTAGGTGCAAAACAAACACACAAGAATCAATTTTATTTCTACATATTAGTAAAAAACATATGGACACTGAAATTTTTAATATAATTTATGATTGCTGTACCAGAAAAAGAGAAATAAATATATATAATTTTTAAAGGTGATTTTTTTTCAAAGAACAATACAAATATGAGGGTAACCAGGAATAACACAGTGCATGTGCAGTGCTTTTGTGGAGGAAAGATTTAAATTTTCTTAAAATCAAGACACCTTTAGGTTTTTTGAGGAAATTGACAAAATGAATATAAAGTTCATAAGAGGCACATATGAACAAGGATGGCCAAGGTACTCAATAAAAAAATATATGTAGGGACTTTCATATCAGATATCAAAATAATATAAAGCTATAACAAATAAGATAATATGATACTGACTCAAATAATTACAAAATGATTAGTGGAATGAAATAAGGAGTCAGAAATAGTCACATATAGGTATGTAAACTTGATATATGAAATAAATGGTATCAATGACTAGTGGGGTTCTTTTAAAAATAAGCAAGTAAATTTGACTCTTTATGTAAAAAATAATTCTGGATGGAATACAGACCTAAATGTAAAAGGAAAAATTAAAACAAGCAAAAACATGACTTCTCAAATGACAACAAAAAGTATATTTTATCACATCACTATAGAAGAGCACTTGTCAGTGAATAATATTCTGTTGATATATATGTACATATTTACAAGGTACACATGATATTTTGATACAACCATACGATGTGTAATAATCAAATTGTGGTGTTTAAGATATCAATAATCTGAAAAATCTGGAACATTTATCATTTTTTGTGTTGAAAATTGGTTAACTCTCCATTAGCAATATTGAAATACAATATTGTTTTTTTACTATAGGTACCCCCTAATGTGCTCTCAAACACTAAAACTTATTACTTCTAGTTAACTGTATATTTATACCCTTTAACAAACTTCACTTTTTCTCCCTCCAGCCCTTCCAAATCACTGGTAATTATCAGTCTACCCTCTACTTCTCTGACAGCAAGTACTTTGGCTACCATATCAGTGAGAACACACAGTATTTGTCTTTCTGTGGCGCACTTATTTCACATAACACAATGACATTGTGTGTGTGTGTATGTTTGTGTGTACACTACATTTTCTATAACCACTTATTTACTGATGAACACAGGTTGATTTCATATCTTGTCAACAGTGTTACAATCAATAATAGTTACAGATATCCTTCGACACGTTGATTTCTTCTCCTTTGGGTAAATATTCAGCAGTGGACTTGCCAGATCATATGGTAGTTCTAGTCGTCGTTTTTGGAGAAACTTCCGTCTTGTTTCCCATAATAGCTGTATTCTTTCAATTCCCAACAACAGTATATAACATCTTTCCCCCACCTGCCACTTTTTTTGCATTCTTACCAGCATTTGTTATTTTTGTTTGTTTGCTTGTCTTTTTGATAATAGTCATTCTAACTAGGGTATGATGATATCTCATTGCGGTATGATTTTGCATTTTTCTGATAACTAGTGACGTTGAGCACATTTTTTCATATATTCATTTGTGTGTCTTCTTTTAAGAAACATGTATTTATGTCCTCTGCCCACTTTTTAATAGGGTTTTTTTTTAAATTGGTTGTTTGTTTGTTTGTTTTGCTTTTGTGTTGTTTGAGTTTCTTGTATTTGTTGAATATTACTTCCTTGTCGGAAGGAAGATGGCAAAAAAATTTTTCCCATTCAACTGGTTGTCTTTTCACTGTGTTGGTGGTTTTCTCTGCTAAACTTTTTAGTTTAATTGAGTCACATTTGTATATTTTTGTTCTGTTGTCTGCGTTTTTGAGGTCTTGGCCTTAAAACCTTGCTTAGACCCATGTCCTGGAGCATTTTTCTTATATCTCACCTCTAATGGTTTTATAGTTTTGGGTCTTACATTTAAGTCTCCAATTCATTTCTATTTGATTTTTATGGATGATGAGAATAAGAAATATGATTTCGTTCTTCTACATAGGGGTGTCCATATTTTGTAGTATCATTTAGTGATGAGTATGTTTATTCCCCATTATATGTTTTTGGTGACTTTGTCTAAAATCAGCTGGGTACAAATTTGCAAATTAATTTTTGGATTTTTTTTATACTGCTCCATTGGTCTATGTGTGTATTTTTTGTTTGTTTTAACAATAGTATGCTGTTATGGTTACTAAAGCTTTTCAATGTGTTTTGAAGTCAAGCAGTCCGATGGGCCAGCTGTCTTCTATTGGCTCAGCATTGATTTCACGACGGAGGCTCTTTCGTGGTTCCAAATACATTTTTGAATTTTTAAAATATTTCTGTGAAGAATGTCATTGATATTTTAATAAGAATTGCAATGAATCTGTAAGATTGCTTTGGGTAATATGGCTATTTAAATAATATCAGTTCTTCTAATCTATGAGCATGAGATGATTTTCCTGTTTGTATCCTTTTTATTATTTTGTTCAGGATTTTGTATACTATAGAGGTCTTTTACTTCTATAGTTAAATTTATTCCTAAGTATATATTTTTCATATCACGTATAAATGAGATCACCTCATTAATTTCTTTAATTAATAAATTATTATTATTGATGTATGAAACTACTGATTTGTGTATATTGAGTTTGTATTCAGCAATTTTACTAAATTTATTTATCAGTTATAAGAGTTTTTTGGTGAAGTCTTTTGGTGTTTATATCTAAAAAATAATATTGTCTTCAAGGAGTGACTATTAGACTCCCTCTTTTCCAGTGCGAATGCCTTTTGTATCTTTCTTTCTTTTGCCTGATTGCTCTGACTAGAACTTCCAGTACCAAAAGTTGAATAGGAGAGTTGAGAGTGGACATCTGTGTCTTGTTTCAATTTGTAGAGGAAAAGCGTTCAGCTTTTCACCATTAAGTATGATGCTGGCAGTGGGTGTACCATATACAGCCTTTATTATGTTGAGATATGTTCTCTCTATGCCTCATTCATTAAGAGTTTTTATTGTAAAGAAATGTTGGGTTTTTTCATGTGCTATTTCTGTATCTATTGAGATGATTGTATGATTTTTATCCTTTATTCTGCTGATGCAATGCATTACATTTATTGATTTGCAAATGTTGAGCCATCCTTGCATCAATGGGTTAAATACTACTTGGCCATGGTATTTATCTATCTTTTTAATGTGATGTTAAACTTGTTTTTCAAGTATTCTGTTAAAGATTTACATGTCTTTGTCCATCAGAAACATTGACCCGTATTTTTCTTTTTTGTTGTTGTTTTCTGTACTTACCTTACTTGGTTTTGGTATCATGGTAATGATGACCTTATAGAATGAGTCTGAATAATTCCTTCTACAATTTATTTATTAGATAGTTTAAGGAGAACTGGTGTTAGTTCTTTATATCTTTGATAGAATTTTAAAGTAAAGTCATTTATTACTGGGATTTTCTTTGCTGTGAATTTTTATTATTTACTCAATCTTGTAATCTTGTTATTAGTCTGTGTTAGGCAGTTGTCTCTCTATTTTTCTTGGTTAATCTAGCTAGCAGTTTATTGACTAATTTATCTTCTCAAAAATTTCATTTCATTTATCCTTTGTATGGTTTCTTAAGAACATATTTTTGATTAGTCTTACTCTGAACTCTATTAATTTTGAGTTTTGTTTTTCTAGTTCTTTGGAGTCACTATTAGATTATTTGAAATCTTTCTACTGTATTTGATGTAGAAATTTATTGCTATAAATTTCCCTTGAGCACTGTTTTTGCTGTATCCCTTAGGTCTTCATAAAATGTCTTTTAATTTTTATTTATATCAAAAAAACTAAAATTTCCTTCTTCATTTGCTCGTCAATCAAATGGTCATTGAGGAACATTTATAATTTAATTTCCATTTTTTGGTACAGTTTTCAAAGTTTCTCTTATTATTGATTTCTAGTTTTATGTTATTGTGGTCTCAAGAGATACTTATATGGCTTTGCTTTATTAAAATTTGTGAGTGTTTTATGGCATAGCATATGATATATACTGGAGAATGTTTCAAGTGCTGATGAGAAGAATGTGTATTTTGCAGTTGTTGGATAAAATGTTATATAAATATTTGTTAGGTCTATTTGACCTAAAGTGCCCATTAAATCCAACATTTATTTGTTAATTTCCTGACCATATGATCTGTCTCATGCTAAGTTTGAGGTATTGAAGTTTCCAACCGTTATGATACTGAGTCTCTCCCTGACTCAGTCTCTGGGTGCTCTGGTGTTGAGCATATACGAGGAATTGTTCTATCTTTTTGCCAAGCTGATTCCTTTATCATTATGCAATGATTTTGTGTCTTTTTTACTATTTTTTCATTAAAGTCTTTATTTTCTGATATAAATTGAGCTAATCCTGCTTACTTGGGTTTCCATTTGCATGGAATATCGTTTTCCATTTCTTCACTTCAGTCTGGATGCTTTTTTCATAGGTGAAGTGAGACTTTTGTAGGCAGCAGAGGGCTGGATCCTGTTTTTCCTTTTCTTTCATTCATTCACCAGTTTCTATATTTTAAGTTGGTAACATAATTCCTTTATATCCAAGGTTATTATGGAGAGAGAAGGACTTATTTCTGTCATATTGTTAATTGTTTTCTAATTGCTTTGTCTATCCTTCACTCCTTTCTTTCTCTCTTATTGTTTGTCATTGAGGTTTGGTAGTTTTCTGTAGCTGTAACATTTGAGTCTTTCTGTTGCCTCACCTCTGTCTGCCCTCCATGTGAGCTGCACACTTTCATGTGTTTTAATTATAGCAGATTCTGTCTGTTTCTGGATGTAGGATTTCCCTAAGGATTTCTGTGAGGCTATCTAGTGGTGATGGAATATCTTGGTTTATGCTTGTCTAAGAAATACTTCATTTCTTTTTATTTTTGAAAAATGACTTTTCTGGGTGGAGTATTCTTGAATGGTAGGATTTTTCTCTCTTTAGAACTTTGAATATTTTGAATGTTCATGCCTTCTGTCATCTCCTAGAACACCCCAAATTGGAATATTCAGTTGTTTTATGATATTTCATATGTCACATAAACTTTCTTTATTATTATATTTGCTTTTTTATGGCCTGAATGAGTTGTTTCAGATCTGTCTTCAAGTTCAGAAATGTTTTTTCTTCTGCTTGATCTAGTTTACTGTAGAAGCTCTTAATTGTATTTTTAAGTTAAGGCTTTAAAATTTTATTTTTCAGAATTTCTGTTTGGTTCCTTTCCATGATTTTATTACATTGTTGAATTTCTCATTTAGTTGGTAAAGTGTTTCTTTGATTTCTTTGTGTTCTTTATCTGTGTTCTTCTGACTCTCACTGAGCTTCTTTACTATCATTATTTTGAATTCTTTTGCAAGTCATTCATACATTTCATGTTCATTGGAATCTGTTGCCAAATAATGATTGTGTCCCTTTGGAGATGCCCTGTTTTCTTGCTTTTTTGTGTTTCTTGTGGCCTTATGTTGGTGTCTGTGCATCTGCTGCAACAGTTGCCCCTTCCAGTTTTTTGGATTGGTTTTCACAGGGAAAGACTTTCTCCTCAGATATATCTATTAGTATTGATTGGGTAGGATGCTTTAGCTTTGATTCAGTTGTGTCGTCTTTGTAGAATTTCTCTCCGTAATCAGCATGTGTTGTATCTGTGATTTCCTCAGTGTCTTAGGCTTCATTTGTTAGTGGAGGCTGTAGTGAGTCTTTACCGAAGAAGGGAACGCCAGGAATGATGTCTCAGGCCCGTGTGTTGGCAATTGCTCACCAGGTGGCATGTCTATCCTCTACTCCAGGCAACATATTTGGGCACTGGTGTTAGCAGGTTCAGGCGGTTGACTTTGGGGTGTCCAGGCAGCTTATTTGGGGCTAGGAGTGTCAACAATGGGCTCCGTGAGTAGGCATGTCTTTAGGGCCCGGGTTTGTGTGTTTAATGCTAGTGATGGCTGTAGTGGTGGTGGAAAACCCTCAGGCCTCCCAGAGGCACATGCTGGTGCCAGTGACAATGACAACAGGCTAGTTAGACCAGTCATCAGGCCCCAAGGTGGCATATGCAGATAGGTGCTGGCGGTGGTGGTGAGTAGGTCGGGAACTCTGGTGCTCAAGCCCTCAAGAGGAATGTGCATATGCTGGCAGTGGTAGGCTAGGCAGGACCCTACCCAGAATAGACGTGGTGGCTAAATCAAGGATGGTCTCAAATTGCATTGGGTTGTACTCAGAGGCGTCAAGAAGCAAATCCAGGATTTTAACTAAATGAGGCAGATTTATGTTTTACCAAGGAAATAGGAGGTAGTTTGAAAGGCAGATTAGAGAAAAGCAACAGAGGAGGCAATTGTCATCCACACAGCACATCGATGATTAAAATGGAGAAAATACTTATTACTCTAAAGGCAATATATTTTTCTTAACTTAAAGCCTTGACTAAATTAAAGTATTTTTTCACTAATTCTAAAATTTTCTTATTATGTAAAGGAAGTAATAAAAAATCCCTGAAGTGGTTTTTAAATATGTTCTTGTTTTCTAAAAATAAATTATTCTATTAAAGCCTTGTTACTAATTTAAAAACTTCTATTTGATGACTTATGGCCTAAGGGGGCTTTTACATTAGCACATAGTAAACCAATTGGCAATTAGTAAGAATTTAATGGTTCAAGTACAATTTTCCAAATTATTGCACTTAATAGGCTCTATAGATTAAAACTTTTATGCTTTACATTATTCTTTAAAATTTTATTTTTAAACTATGAGCCATCTGTTCTGAACTATGCAGCTTTACAAAATAAGTCCCCCTCCAGTTAGACTGTATGAATCAAGGAAATAATATGATAATTATCTCCATGTTTTGCTTAATTATAAAATTCAATAGGGTTATTTCCAATTTCATATTTCAGAAACAGTCAATTTAATTATTACATTTTTGTGATACATTAGAATCTGTATGAAAAGATGCTTGATTAAAGTAAAGTAGGTAAGCAGTTAGAGATTTTTATTTTTCACCTTGTTAACCATTTCATCTTCTTAAGCACTTTGTTTTAGTTCTCTGGCTTACTGTTTGATCGTTGCAAGACAGAATTCTGTTGCATTTAGGGAAATTGCATTTTCACTGCCTGTGTCCAAAGCTTGGGAATGGTGAGGAGGCACAGAGAGCACTTTCCCTGGGTCGCTTTTCCTTTTTAGTGTGTTAGCTGGGGTTCTCCAGAGAAACAGTCCCGACAGGAGATACACATTGAGATCTAGATCTTGACTGAGACATAGAGGTGGGCATGTTCATTATAAAAATTGACTCATGTGGTTGCTGAGGCCAATTTCCATTACCTGCAGCCTGCAAGCTAAAGACTCAGAGGAGCCTGTTGTGAATGGAGTCCCAGTCTGAAGGCCTAAGAAAGGCAGTGGTGGCACAGGGGATCAGGAGAAGATGATATAAGTCCAGATCTGAGTCTGAAGGCCCACGTGTCAGGATCTCCATTGTAAAAGGGCGGAAAAAGATACATTTGTCTTACCTTCGCGTTTTATCCAATTCAGGGCTCCCCACAGACTAGGGGATGTTCACCTACATCGAAGAACGGTATCTGCTTTATCAAGTTCACCAGATCAGTTGCTGATCTCTTCTGAGAACATCCTCACAGACGTACCCAGAAATAATGTCTTACCAGCTATCTACCTATCTCTTAGCTCAGTAAGGTTAACACAGAATCTACGATCTCACTTTATCAGGGATATTGTTTTCTTAAATCTCTGAAGCATATTTTCTTTATCTGTCAGTGGCCAAACTGAGTCCCATCCAATCCTAAGACTGATCTCTGGGAGAGGTGAAGGGTCGCTAAGATTGGCTCAGGTAGACCATGACACATCCCTAGGAGCTGGCTACATTATGACTCAACAAAATTAGAGATTTGGGAGCATGAAATATCATTTCAAACTGCCATGATGGATGATCTGCAATAGAAATGACAATGGCTTGTGAGAGTTTGGAAAACTAATATTTGAGGAAGGCCTGCTGTGTCAATTACTATGCTATAAGCTTTCTATAGGTTAGAGGAAAACAGAGGACAAATCCAATATTAAAAAATAATATTTCTGCTTTATGTGGCATTTTTTCTATTATCTCTATATGTTAATATTATTAACACCTATAATATTTTAAGTGTTTAAATGTTAATCCATTTAAAAACCTAAATTCAATAAAATCATTGGTAAAAGAATGTTGAAGAGTGGAAGCTATATCCAACACTTCAGAAGCTTCTGCATTTTTAAATAACTCAAATCACTGTAGATTACATAGACTTTTAGAGAGTATGACTATAGATCCAGTAAGAAATCTCAAAAAAAATGCTTAAGAGAAGCACATATCTATTGAGAGAAATAGAGTTTTGAAAGTCTAAATTTTCAGCACAAATAAATAAAGCAGTATAATGAAAAATGACATTTGGATAGATGAGTTTGAATTTAGATGAAGCACTGACAGAAAACTTTTTTGTGCATTGCGTCTGTTGTTTCCTTTATGACTATTGGGTGTAGAGACAGAGAGGGTTTATACTCCTTTATACTCTTCAGCTCACAGCACACTCTTTTCTTTTCTTTTCTTTTCTTTTCTTTTCTTTCTTTCTTTCTTTCTTTCTTTCTTTCTTTCTTTCTTTCTTTCCTTTTTTCCTTCTTTCCTTCTTTCCTTCTTTCCTTCTTTCTTTCTTTCTTTTTTTTCTTTCTTTCTTTCTTTCTTTCATTTATTTATTCTTTTGAGTTGGAGTCTCACTCTGTCGCCCAGATTGGAGTGCAGTGGCCGCTCCCGGCCAC
>NW_007247223.1:655004-656375 GCF_000164805.1 Carlito syrichta | reverse complement strand
GCTGATTTTTTGATTTATTGTAGAGATGAGGTCTCGCTGCCCAGGCAGGTCTCGAACCAATGGGCTCTGGCCATCCACTCACCTCAGCCTCCCAAAGGCACAGGATTACAGGCTAAGCCACCGAGCCCGGCTGCACACTATTTTCAAAGCTATCCCTTTTGTAATTTAACTTACTTTGCTTTATATCATTTCATTCAGTTTCATTTTATTTTCTTCTCTGGCCTGCTTCCTGAAATCCCTTCATCCTCATATGTACCCCCTCTCCTTATGCAATATGCTCTGAAGTGTGTGTGACATAAAATATGGAGTGTTGTTCCATGTGTGCATTAATTTACAGACATGATATTTAAATCTGAATCTTATCATTGTCATCCTCTGTCATTCTTGACACTTCTTTTTTTTGGGGGGGGTGTATTTTGATCTTCCTTGACATGTTTCTAAGTACTCCAATCCAAGTATTCCACAGTATTCCACTCACTATATTTTGCTTAGTCCTTCTCCATGGAATGTTCAGTTTGGAAGCCTCTAACACCTGATTGCTATCAAGAAAGGGTAGATTTTTTAAAAAGGGATTGTATTTGTATTAACAAATGGTATTAGCTTGCATATTGGTGAGGACAGAGGAGTGACCCCGTTAGGGATTCAGAGAAGAACAAAATTTCGTTCTTCTCTGAATTAGATAATAACAAAACCCTTGGCAGGGCTAAGATCATATCAAGAAAGTCACTTGTTAGTACTTGGATTCCTTCCCAGCTTCCACAGTGAAGATGTGGAAGAAATCACTTACAACATTCATGAATAGGTGACTCACAAGAACACACAGGGAGGCTGTTACTAAAACCTCACACCTGCCGGCTTCCATACCAGCGCCTGCTGCTGTCACCGTGTATCCCTTCTACCTTCTGAGTCACATGTGAGTGCTCCTTGTTGGAAGAATGAGGACAGCACTAAATAAAACATATTTCCACACTTCCATCATCCTCTGTGATATAGAAAAGAATAAGGAAAAGTACAGAGATTACAGGTTGTTTCCCAAAACCATATCTAGCATATCAGGCCTGAGTTTGCAGAATATAGATACACAGTGCTTGGTTGGATGTTACATATGGTCATTTTACATACAGCAGTGCCTAAACCCCTTCTCTTCTTGTTCTTGAAATTTACTAGAAAACGTAAATGTTTCTCAACGAGAATCTTAACATTGTTTTTGATCAGGGTTTCTCTAATTTCTAGTAGATTAGAGTGTTTCTCTTTGACTTGTTAACCATTTAGGGTCCATTAATATCCCTAGAACATCTTCTGCTGGTTTTCCTAGTTTTTTGTTTTTTGTTTTTTTGAGTTGGAGTCTCACTCTGTCACCCAGACTGGAGT
>NW_007247223.1:649183-654452 GCF_000164805.1 Carlito syrichta | reverse complement strand
AAAAAAAAAAAAAAAAAAAAAAAATATTTCCATGCCTTTGCCATTTTAAATTACATAAATATCATCTCCCAGTCACATGTGCTTCTTAACATCAAGTAAGTTCTGTTGAATAGAAATAATTATTAATCTAATGACTTGTACCATTCGTATCTTTTAAAAAGTACTCTTCTAGCTGTTGATAAATACTATTTTTACAATTCATTCATTATGTGTAACTTGAAGAAGTCTTAATAATTGTGTCACTTGATATCATAAATTTGAATAAAACACAAATGAAAATTGACTCCCTTACTATGTTTAGCAATAATGTGACTATTTTATGCTGTTACAATTTTGAATAGCATTTCTAGCATCATGGTAGATAAAATTTTGTTGTATTTTCTACAAGTTCTGATCAATGTTTATAAATTTATGTATAGTCTGATAATATGATGTATTTATTCATTAGTAATGAAATTACTAATATTTTGGTTTCACTCTACATATAAGTATATACTCAGTTATACTTTGCTAATGTACATTTGTGCTTATTAACTTATAAAGAGATCTGCTGGACTACGCCCCTCTCTCACTGAGGGCCTTGTGTGTTCTTCATGTTACTTTGTTAGCAAACAGAAGAGAGATTTACTCCCCAGACTTCTTTGTGCTGCAGGAGAATAATTTTCTGATGGAGATATGAGCTAAAAATAAAGTTTCCCTAACTGGACAGAAGTAGAGATGCCATATCATGCCTTGGTAGTACCTTCAAAACACCCTTCTACTCCCTACTTTTATGAATACAGCATCTGAGGAATGGGTGAGAGACTCAGTTGCCTTTTAAAATACCTGCATTCTTAGTTATGCACTGATACATCTTTCAGAATGGCTATAAATCCAGAATCAATAAAAATGTTCCTATTAAAAGAGCTGAAACAATATTTATGTATTTTGCTCTAGGGCTAGAGGTGAAGTGAAATTAACATCTTTTATTTTACATTGGGGAAATCATTATTTTTCTTTTTCGACCAGAACAGAAACTAGAAATATCCTTGACCTTTCCTCCTACCCACCTCACCCACTGCAGTAGATTATGCCTGCAACTCTGTGTGCTCAGTCCCTGAGTTTTACTGTCCGTCCCCAATAGCGGTAACTGCAAGGGAAATGGAGCTGGGAGAGCCAGGAAGTCAACAGTCAAATTGTGAAGGAAGAGTTGTTGGACAAAGAGAAAGGAATAAAGACAAAACACAAGAAAAAAAGTAAGCTAATGCAAACAGCATCGTGTATGATCTGAGACAGGGAGTATTTAGAAGACAAGAGCTTTTTTTCTGGTGGCTTGTGAAATGTTGAAAGGATTTGTAGAAGGAGGCAAGGCGATAGAGCTGGTGCAAGATGCCTGTTAAAGACGCCGGTGTCTGGGCCACTGCTTTGCTAAACTCTTTCTGGCTGTGTGGCTCTTTGAGCTATGACGGCCATGTTTGTTGTTGTTGTTGTTTTGCTTTGTTTTTTTTAGTTTTGACACCCTCCTCTACCTTGGGGAGGCAAATTTCCTCTCTCTAATTTACTTACTAAATAAAATATATTTTCCCATTGTAAAAAAAAAAAAGGATGTTTGTGTCTTAGGAGGACATTTGCTCCTTCAAATGCTTTACAGAGTCTTAAGTACTTAAGCTGTCTTTCAATTTTCTAACGAAGTCTGGTGATGAATTATATCTGTACTCAAACTTGGCTGAAGGTAGCTCACATTTATATGGGTTCATTCGATTCATTTCATCCTTGGAATAAAAATTTCTAAAAAGTAAATGTACCATTATGTTATATTCCCTTAATGTATTAAGATGTGTATTTGTGTGTGTGTGTGTGTGTGTGTGTGTGTGTGTGTAATTTTAGAATGATTTTAATTTTACTGATAGTTCCCCTAATTATTATATGGAACTTTTTGTTACACTGTTGAAGTGCATGCTTATTAAGTTATGGACAAGAACGTTTTAGAAAATACTAGCTGGAAAAGGTTACCATTGGAGCTTTGTAATCTTAGAGCCTGAAGAGCTAAATGCTTTCTATACCACAAATGTATATTAGCTATTTTAATGGATATAAGTGAAGTTTCAACTCTAGATTTATAAACGTATATGGAGAGAGTAACAATTTTTAACCCATCTATTAGCACAATTAGTACAATTGTGCTTCATAACACTTACACCCTCAAATCCGATGCTATCTAAAAGGTGGTCCTAGGACTCTGGGTCCCAAAGACTCTTTCCGAGGGTACATGAAGTCAAACTCTGTTCATGACAATATTAAGATGTTATTTCCTTTCTTTTCTTTTAGTTCTTCTATGAGTGTGCAGAAGTTTCCCAACAGCTACAATCCATGTGATATTGCAACAGATGAAATGCTGAAACATACATGAGAAACCATCTGCCTTCATTAAATCATGAAAGGATGTTATTCTTTTCACCAATTTTGTTTTTAAAGATATATTGATTGTAAATTAAAATTGTATGGACACTAACATAACATGGTGCATTATTGCTATTTTCAATGAATACAAAAGTATGTATTTAAAATTTTTCCGTTTAAATTTACAGGTAAATATTTATAACTACATTATTGAACAAGAGAACCCCTTCGGGGACTTTAAGAAATTTTCATAAGGCAAAGTGGCCCTGAGACCATAAAGTTTGAAAATCCTAGTCTTAAAAACTTCTAAATAAATATGCCTTTCAGGACGCAGAGGCCACTGCTTTTTTTTAGTTCCATATATATTTTTGCTAAAAAAATTGAAAATGGGAGAATGAAAAAGATAAGGAAAGAAGACTAGATAAAAGAGAGAAAAAAGACTTGAAAGGACAGGCTGGTTCTCTGTATCTTGCTTGACATGTCACAGAGACCACAATGTCTCTTCTGTGGGAATAAGTAAATCACAACGAATATTGGAAGTCCCCTGCAGCTACCCTTAAAGCCACAGTTATAGTCAGCCCATTGGACAAAATGAAGTGTGAAAAATAAAATGCATGGACCTTCAAGTTGAGAAAAGTCATAACACTAAAGTTTTTTACATTCCATTTTGGCAATTATAAGGGAATAAAACATTTCTATTTCATGACATTTTCAAGAGCTTTATTAATCCAAAAAATAATGAAAGAAAATAATTCATTAAAACCCTTAAAAGTCACTGAGTGATTTAAACGTGTGTGACATAGAGACACCGTGCTTATGGTACAGTAAGACTGTTTTTAATCTTTCAAAAATAAATTTTGACTGGAAAACAACCAAATTGCCCCAGTATGTATATATGAGTCATATAAAATATTAATAATCTCATTATTGTGCCAATCTGATATCAAATCAGTAGTCTATTTACTTCTTACAATGTAGCGTTACATTGATTTAATGATGCCATTAGTGATATTTGCAGTGATTGGACTGGCATAAACAATTAGTATTTAGGATACTCTCTCAGTGGAAAAAACACCTAATTCCACTAATTGCCTCTAGTTCTGCTTCTATTAACTGCACGCTTTGTACATGTTAATAATCTTATTATCATCTGCTGCTAAGTTAATTAAAATTCATGTCTACAAGCATAAACCAACATGTATGTATTCTGATCAGCTTTTGTACATTAAATAAAAATTTTGGAAGATCAAGTTTAAACAAATGCAAAAGTATTATTTTAAAAATACACAATCCAAATTAACTTATAGCTAGCTCAAAAGAAGTTGCAAAAGTAATTTCACATTCTGACTATAAGATAACAGTCAAAAATAGTGCCAACCCATTCTTTTGTATGGAAAAATGCTTTCAGAAAAGCATTGTCTATTCCTTGAGTAAAGAAATACATCACAAAAGACTTTATTGACTTGCCTCTTTTTTTTTTCCCCTGAAAACAGTTAGCATACATTTTAATTTGCTTTTCAGGTTCCAAAGTCAACCTGAAGTACATTTTCTTTTTGTTTATATTTTGCCATTTCCGAGTTTAGTAAATTATCTCTAAGTAAATGCTATAGACTCAGTCCTGAATGGAGAACTCTTCGTGTTTTTATTGTTAGAGATATATTACATATAATAACCTATTCGTATCTAGCAAAGTCATTTGAGTTTTAAATTTTTATTACTTATTACTCTGATCATTAGTGACAACAAACATATACAACACATACAACAAACATAAACTGCTAGACGGCATTTTAAAATTAAGACTATGACAACATATTTTAGCTCTATTCACTTAGGTTAGCAATAAAGAAATTTATAGGAACTACTAATCTGAACTGGATTTTTCTTTCAAAAAAGAATAATTCTAATTGAAACAGATCTATAATAAAATAAAGTAAATGTTCCTTCACATATGTAGTCCTGAAGTATGCGAGCTGCCTAGATATTCTGAATTGGAAAGTGGCAAGTGTTATGTTATTATGACAGGACATGCATTGTGTGGGAAGGTCTTTGTGCTCCTGCAGGCTTTTGTCTTAAAGAACAAACCATTCTTAAAATGTATTTCTAAGATGTCAAGTGTTACATAGATGAATATACAAAATATCTATATCCATTGTATCGATGGGAGAGTTACTAGAAACCGAATTCCTGAGATCTAGCCTCACAGCAGCAACTGTAACACCAGCAAAGAGTAAGATGAATTTTTTCCACCGGGGGGAAACACGACCAAAGCTATTGGTATTAGTGACCTCGAGTTGATGTGTCTAGTTCTGGACATATGTTTATTTATTCATATGTCTCTCTGTAGACGTAGACGTAGGCATGCCTACGTTGGGTCAGGGGGAGCTTTTTCATTCCTCTTTTTATGGGAACAAACGTGCGGCGAGCTGTGTAGGCCACTCGCTGCTTCTGCGGCCCACCGCGGCACGGCCGGGCACGCGCGTCTACCCCGAGCCTGCGTCCCAGCGGCGCAGTCAGAAGTCCGCGCGCCCCGGCCGCCCGCCCTGCCTTCCCGGGGCTCGACCCCCGGGCCACGCGCTCCGACGTGGACGCCACCGGCCCCGGCTTCCCGGGCCGGCGTCCGCGGGCCTCGCCCCGCGCCACGGGCCGCCCCCGGGCCGCTCCCGTGCTCGCTCTCCGCGCCCCGCGGCGGGGCCGAGCGCGGACTGGCCTTGGCCTGCGGCCCGGGCCCTGCGGACAAGGGGCGCCTGGTCTGCCGGCGCGGCCGCCGCGGGCTCCACCGGCCTCTCGGACTCAGCCGCGCTGCCGTAGCTGCGGCGCGGCGGAGTCCACGGGGCTCATCCTGGTGCCCCTACACAGGCGGGCCCCGCCCCCGCGCCGCCCCCCCCCC
>NW_007247223.1:638456-649084 GCF_000164805.1 Carlito syrichta | reverse complement strand
CGCCGCGCGTCCCTTGGGCGCCAGGGGGCTTCCCCTGGGCTCCACTCGGGGCCGGGGGGAGCGGGACGCCTGTGTCCTGTCTGTCGCCACCCCCGCGAGGCGACTGCAGGCCTTTCTCTGGGAGGCGAGAGTCTGCGGCTGGCCGGTTTGGGTCAGCTCGGTCTCCTTGCTTCCGAGGAGAGGTACGGCAGAGTGGCTCTTTGTCTCTTCCCTCACACCCAATGAGCCCCCAAGGGCCCACCCCAAACCTCTGCGGTCCCCTGCGCTGCCCCCTTCTCATTTTGCTCTTCTGTCTTCCCTGGCTTCAAATACGATAATAGCTCCCTCATGGATTTTTCTGCCTGGGGCCTTTTCACCTACAGAATTATCTCCTCCTGATGAAACTCTGCAGTGACTTGGGGCCGCTGCCCCGGACTCCCATGTCATCTTCAGCCCTGCACTTTCCAGGGCTTCCGCGTCAACCCGTGATCACTCATTTTAGAATGACAGAACACGGGAATCAGAGGCAACGCACTGTGCTTTTATCATGTGTGACGGACGTAGGTACTGATCTCAACACAGTGCAGACATCAGTGTGGGTGTCGACGCCGGAGATACCCAGGTAAAGGGGTGTGTGTGTGTGTGTGTGTGTGTGTCTAGCAACCTGTTGCATCGCCTCTAGTCCATCCTCCTCCTTCCTCTGAGCCAGTGCAAAGGCATGTCCTCAGGGAGGTTTTCCTGTCCTGCACACTAAGCAGTCAAGGATTCCCCACGAGTTCCTTCGTAATCCTGAGAGTATCTCTGTTAAAGCACCCTGGACACTGCATTTGCAACTCCTTGAAAGTAAAGATGGTGTGTTGTGCGTGTGACCACCTGTCATTGTATCCGTAATAAAAACGTTCGTTAAGAGAGGGTGCAGACTTGAAAAATGACAATCTGCATGAATTATCCAATTAGTCTATCACGTAAAACATTTTCGATTTAAAATATGCCTTTGATTTAAGGTAGCAGTGGCAAAGAGAACCTCAGAGCAGCACCATTATAAATGTTTGTTTCAGATCTTCTTCCTTAAATATCAGGTCATTCTATAATAGCTAGCATGAGAAAAATAAATCCTCAGACAGGAAACAGAAGAAATAAATATTGATCTATGTAAAGTGGAATGTGAGCAACACTCGGGATAACCCTCTCTTCTGCTCTTTTCCATCTGTTCATTACAAAATTAGTTTTATATTAAGAAGGCTCTTGGTTAGAATCCAAATTGCCCTGTATGATGTAGAAATGAACTATCTGTATGTTGTTGGCACTTTTACCTGAGTGTGGGGATGCCTATTTGGAAACTCCATTTCACAGGAAATACTCTTAACACTGGCTTATAATTTTTAAAAAGAGGACAAGATGCTAACTAAAATAAGTCCGACATAGAAAGAAAAATGCTGCATAATCTCACCTATATGTGGAACTGGAATAAATAGTACATAAAAACAGAGTGGAACGGTGCTTCCTGGTGCAGGACAGGCAGGGAAGAGGGAAAGTGAAGAAGTAGACAAGGGAGCCCAAGCCTGCAGGCCCACGGGACGGAGAGGCGGTGGGTGACCAAGAGCAGACATCATCAGTAAGCACATCCGATGCACGGCCTGAGGACTAGAGTGCAAATGTCGTGTTGGGTGCTGAACATTTACAGGGAGTAGATTTTAGTGGCACTGACCACCATCCTCTCCCCTCCCCCACACACAGCTGGTGGGTGCCAAAAAAAGTATACACATTGTAAGAAAGAAAAAAGCTGCATTAAAATGGTGATACTCAATATATACCAATAAGAAAGTATGCATACAAGTCACGTTTGACTTCTGCAATTACAAGAGGCATGCAAAGCATGGGTCCCATCAGCGTCCAGACACTTCCAATCTAAAAGTAATACATGGAGAACTTTCCTTAAAATGTGTGTACAGTTTTTCGGACCCCCGGTATATACACACACACACATACACACAATGATTCTGGAAAGTGAATTCTGGTAGCTTAATTTGCTTAACCGTGGTAGTAATTTATATATTTGTGTGTGTGTGTATGTATACATTTATATTTGTATTAGTGTATATATATATATATATGTATATATATATATATATATATATATACACAAATACAAACACAGACACACACACACACACACATCCAAATGCCAGGTTATAGAGTCAGATATACAACAAAAATATGCAAAATCCAATGTAGACACTCTTTCCTGTAGAGCAAGTTGAACTTTCCTTAACATTACAAATGGCTCTTGTACTTTCTTTTACACAACACTTGTGAGCAATATTTTCAGTTAAAAATTAGTGAAGTCTGAAGCACAAACATGTTTGGTTTGATACCAAAACAACATGAAAGTAACAATTTAGTCTTTAAAAAAAAGTTTTCCCATTGCTTCTTACCAAGCCTGTTTTCATTTTGAAGTGACTATTGCAACTGGAAGCAAATCAAGATAAACTTTTATGTCAGAGGCATAAAATTTGCATCTCACCTTTGACTTCCAAAATACTTCACTGCTGGTAGCCTATGGTTGACCTCCTAATAACCTAAAGTAGATTGCCCTATATTGTGTACGTTATATGCGACTATAGTCTGTATTCTTACAATAAAGTAAGCTAGAGAAAAATGCTGTTAACAAAACCAAAAGGAAGAGTAAATACTAGAGGGAACACCTCCTAAAATGGAATTAATTTATTGAAAATTGTGTATTTTTTCCTTTTTGATTAAAATTTTTTTATATTTCAAGGATGAGGGATATAATTCAGGATTAGGTACATAAGTGGTCATCGCACAGGTGAGGTTTGGGTCTCCCATTGGTCCTCACTTCGCTGGTTTGGGATGAGGAACCCTTATAGATGTCATGTGCCGTCTTGCCTCCACTGGCAGTGTCCTGCTACAGATAATCCCTTTCATGCAGTATTCTGATTCATGTTCAGGATCCACTTATGAGTGAGAACATGTGGCACTCAGTTCTTTGTTTCTGTGACAGATCACTGAGTATGATAGACCTTAAATTCGCCCAGGTGGCTGCAAAGTCCATAATTTTGTCTCTATGGCTGTGTAATAGTCCATCGTGTATATGTACCACATTTTTTAAAACTTCAGTCACCTTCAAAGTACTCTCCGCTTGATGCAATGCACTTATCGAGACACCTTTTCCACTGCCCAAAAGAGTTTCTGAACTCGTCAATATTGGTGCCTTTTAGCACTTCTGCTGTTTTTTCTATCACCTCTTCCCCATGGGCAAAACGGCTTCCTTTGAGGACTTTTTCATCCGGGAAACAAAAATAAAAAAGTCACTCTGGGCAAGGTGGGATGGGGCAAAAACTGCTGAACACTCAGCATAGTGTGAACAGATGTGCTCGTAAATCCCCCATCATGAAATGGGCAAATGCATTGAAAGAATCTCCAAAAAAAAATTCACTGAAGCTGAACACACCCTCTCAGGACAACGCTAGCTGGTCTGTTGACGCCAATGGGTTTCTAGAACACTCTCCTAGGGGGGGAGCCTGTGCTACTAGGGATCCGCCCCGCAAAAGGCAATTATGTTTCTGGGGGGAGGTCCCCGCTTTCATATTTACGATTCATTACGAGGAAATGGATCTTGGTACAGGTCCTCATCCTCTTGTCTTCACACCACGTAGAGTGAGAAGGAGGAGGAAGAGGAGGGGTCGGTCTTCCTGTCTCAGGAGTGGCTGATGCACAAGAACACCCACGTGACCCTGAACTCATGACCCTGAAGCTCATGCCGTTCAAGGGTCAACTGCGGCCTAAGAGAACCTGAGAAGTTGGAACTCTAATTTGGGTCACATGAGCACAGGCGTAAGAAACAAGGAGAAGGGGGATGGCGTCTGGAATTCTGTCCTGGACGCGGAGGAGAAGGCCAGGGTCAGCTGTGGCTTGCCCACCTGAGAGGGAGGCATGTGTGCTCGGCCAAGGAGGCCAAGCACAAGGGATCAACAGCCGACAGAGCAGCCTTGGGCATTCAGAGATGATGCCTACGTGGAAACTGGCTGTGAGGTCTCAGTCCTCCCATTAGTCCTCCGTAGACCTGGACATCAAGTTATTTTGCCCTCATTTAAAAAAAAAAATCCCTGGCTAAAATACTGAAGTTTATTTTTGTTTGTTTGCTTTTTGTTTTTCCTGTTCTTCTAATATCAAAAAGCTGTGGTTTTGGTGACTTTTCTATTACTGCTTTCAAACTGCTCTCAGTCAAACATACTGCTTTCATGAATACTAACAGCCCACTGTGCATTCATGGTTCTGATTTCTACCTCAAGATGGCCATGTCTCCTACCCTTCGGGGGTTGTCACCGTCAGTGGCCTTGTCCCTAGGTTCACTGTGAGTACAGGACACCCACTGTGGTCATTTTTCAGCAAGCATCATCATTGTTTTCCTGTCTCGCATTAGTTTCCAGGGGGTGCTGACAGCACTCCCTCTGCTGCGGGGTTCTTAGCAGGACCTTGTGGCCTCACTGGCAGGCGTCACCACGCACAGCCACCCGAGGGACATGATGCCACCTGGCTTGGCCTTCGGCTCTCCTTGGGACTGTCCACCACAGCCTCCTTCCTCTTCACTACAAGAAGACTGTCAGCCCTTTGCAAGCTAATAATGAATAATCAATTCACGTTTGATCATAAAATTGAGTGACAGTGTGTTTGGCACCTGAAGTCATTTATTTTCATCTCACCGGGGGCAGCCCGTCCCCGTCACAACGAACGCTGGTTCACAGCCTGTGGTCCCTTCCTTTCACACACAATTTGTGAAGCGGGACACGGTAAGAGGTGTTTAAAAGACCGACTCAAAAGTCAGGCAGCTAGAGTGCACTGATCCATTTTTGTTGTCGTATTAAGTGGGCTGGGGCTCCTTGCGAGAAAGGTGCTATTTAAGCACAAAATACCGGTTGTATCTGTGCTTGCATAGCTTCCAAATTGTATCTTGAGATTCCACAGACACAAAGCAAGTTTTTACTGTGGTCAGCAAGCAAAGCCAACGTGGCTGTTGGAGAGGAAGCCCCCTGGGTCATCCATCAGGACAGTCACCAGCTGAGCCCTGATCCGTTCATCATCGCCCGTTCCTGCAAGCGGTGGTCGATGGTGGCGCGCACAGAAAGCGATGTGAGTTTTTAGGTGCCAGGCTGAGCCTGACATGGCAACAGGAAAAGGATTTTCTTAACTCATAAGGACAGCAAACTTGATATAGAGAAGAGTTATGGCAAATAACATTGATACCCCAAAATCCAATCTTCTGAGCAAAACAGCATTTGTTAAAACTAGGTATTTTCCTCCCAAATTGTGAGGTTTTGTGTGCCAGCTAGTAAACTGAATAAGGTATTATTAGGGTAAAAAACTAAAAGGTGCATTTATCCTCTTTTTGAAGTGTATTTTTGAACATTTTGCTAAAATTTCATATTTAAATGCATTCATTTCCGGGCAACGCACAAAGTGGTGGGTCCCTAATAAACTTTCATTGACTGCATCCCTGAGAGCCTATGAAAATGCCACAAGCTGCCATATAATACGTTTAATCTGATAGGTCATTTTTTTTTTTTTTTTGAGTTGGAGTCTCACTCTGTCGCCCAGACTGGAGTGCAGTGGCCGCTCCCGGCCACCGCAGCCTCGACCTGCTGGGCTCTGGCGATCCTTCCACCTCAGCCTTCCGAGTAGCCAGAATTACAGGCGTGCACTCCCACGCCCGGCTAATTTTTTGATTTATGGTAGAGATGGGGGTCTCGTCAAGTTGCCCAGGTGGGTCTCGAACCTGCGGGCTCAGGCCATCCATTCACCTCAGTCTCCCAAAGTGCTGGGATTACAGGCTGAGCCACCGAGCCGGGCTAGGTCATTTTGTTATACACTCCTGCTGAAACCGTTTTCCACGTTCTTTATGCTCTTATATATGGGGTCACTCATCTGATCTGAGACAAACAACTTGTTTTGCAGTAATCTATTTGTTTTATTCCAACCAAAAGGTGGATTGGTTTAGTGAAGAGGTTAAGAGCATTGTGGTAGAGCCCAGGCTCAGTGGCTCAGCCTGTAATCCCAGCGCTTTGGGACGCTGAGGTGAGTGGATTGCTTGAGTCCACGGGTTCAAGACCCTCTTGGGCAAGTAAGACCTCATCTCTACATTAAATTAAAAAAAAAAAAAAAAAATTAGCCGGGCGTGATAGCACATGCTTGTAGTCCCAGCGACTTGGAAGACTGAGGGGGAAGGATCGCCGGAGCCCAGCGGGTCGAGGCTGCGGTGGCTGGGAGCGGCCACTGCACTTCAGTCCGGGTGACAGAGTGAGACTCCGACTCAAAAACAAACAAAAAAATGAACATTGTGGTGAAGGTGGTCTTCTTGGATTTGAGTCTGAACTGGTATAAAATAAAACGGTTTATTCTGAGCAGTCCTACCTCAATGCCTAGTGCCAAGTTAGCCCTCAACAGACAGTAAGCATTCTTGCTATGCCAGTTAGTGCCAGAGCACCCAGTCAACGCTCGGACATTTTGCACTTGGCCCATGTGCTTAGTAGATGCTGCACGTGAAATAATTCACAAACTATTTTTAGAGCCTCCGTTGCTAATGAGGGGTCCCTTCTCCTTTCCCTAAAAATATCGGAAACTCCCTAGCCCAGAATGCAAATGACATTGCTAATTAGAGCATCAGTGCCATCCAGTGGTCGCATGGCTAACTACAGGCTTCCTGGTGAACAAAACAAAGGTGGTGAAAAGATGTACTTGGGCTTTAGAATGCAGTCTCGAGGAGTGAGTCTCAAACAAATGAGTTTTCCTCTATCTACACTAGTCCACCAATTTAATCATTTAACCTAAACATTATCCGAGTGCAGAAGGCATTGGGTTCCTGGTCCACAGGGAGCGTACACTCTAATTCTATGCCAAAAGCCATATGCTAATTTTAAAAGCTGAATTGTAAATACAAGCCAGAAGAAAAATGTGGAGTCCAGAAGTAGATGAGACCGGAAGGGGCCAGAATAAAAGACAGCTAAGGTATTTTCTAGGGGCGATTATTCTGACTGAGTGCCAAACGTCAAAAATGGGTCAAATGAATGTACATGACAGGCTGGGGACACAGGGAAGAGATGGGACATGGTTAAATGCAACATGGATGATCATTTCTTAAAATTGTACACAACAAATCACACTAATTATAAGTGACCGTTAGAGACTGCTATCCCATACTGAGGAGATTAATGTCTAAGCAGACTATATGGGAAAAAAATCCGATCATGGACAAATGAATTCCAGGTTTTGTTCCTTTTCAGAAACTTTTTATAGCAAAAGATCTTGGTGAGCAAATGCTGTACAAAAATAGAATTTACATATCCACAAAAGTAGGTATATGAAAATCGATAGGGATCCTGAGGTTGAAGGCCTAACCAAGCAAAAAAAAATACAAAGGGGGCCTGAATGAAGCATATTCGTATACCTAACCCTTAACTGTACCCCACAATATCAAAACAAAAAATATTGATAATAAAAAAAATACAAATGCTCACCTAGGAAGCTACTAGATGAAAAAACTAATGAGTAACCTTGACTCTAGCAAAATGTCAACCTTTCCTTCTGTTTGTTAAAAATCTTAGTTAGTTGACAGTGTCTTTTGTGGTTGTTCTCTCCTAAGGAGGGACATTTTTGTGAGACCAAGATGTCTGAAGAATGAGTAAGAATCCCACCTAGAGGTAGTGAGATGTCTGCAGCGCCTGTAAACAAAAGCTGGTCCTGTGACCACCAAAGCTATCAAAAAGAGCCTCTCGCTCACATCTCTTGAGGACTTTGGCTGCAGATTAATACCGATGTCCACCAAGTAGGCTATGTTCTTTCATGTTGTTTACTGGAGCAGCCGTTCAATTAATTAAGTGGGTATATTTCCCAAGTCTGATTAAGATATGTTTACTTCTGCTTTCACGAGACAGTTGTGAATCCAAGTCCTAAGACTGATGTCCTAAGAAACCCCAAACATCATTAAAATCACTGTATCGGTCCGTTTCCAGCAAAAGTTTACTTCTACCTCTTTATGTTTTGCGTCACGTTTGCAGGGAATACAAGCGCATGCTGAGGATGCAGGGTCTTGACCTCCTCGATTTCGTTTTTATCTGTTGACTTCCATATTCGCCATTCTCGTTGGCCTATAACACAGAGTTGATGAAAACATCAAAACAGAAATGCTAGTGCGAAACGTAGCTCCAGTAGGCAAAGCAGGTGATCCCAGAAAGATGACTGATGGAGGTGTCTGCTTCCCTCCCTCTGAGTTACATTACGACTTGGTGGGTTCTGGTAGTTATGATCTATGAACTAGAACCCAGAACCTTATGGGAGTCACAGGAAGGGACAGAGAAAGGAGGGCGTGACTTCAAGAAGAAATCTGTAACGCAAACAAGACCAAAGCTCAGAGGCAACTTGGCTGCTACCGATGTGTCACATCTGTCTGCCTGCCCCCTGGGGACTATGAGATAAAGAGATGAAGTCATGTACCTAGGAATGGCGAGACAACAAGATCCGACAAGCAGCATGACAGCTAGGTGGAGGTCCTACAACCAGGGCACAGGAGAAGCGACCGACTGGGCCACTTGACCCACGTGTAAACAATACGCTTTCATGTCTTTAATGCTTAAATCCTATTTGATCCGGGTACAGGATGAGCCGGCTAATTCCAAGATGTCATTAACACTGTGAAATAGAGAGAAACAAATGATCTTTACATTACGCCGTTCCCTTAGGTAAGCAGCATTGAGATTTGATCATGACAGCATTGAGATTTGATCATGACACATTGAGATTTGATCATGACACTTTTATATCTTTTAAAGGCAATCCTTAAGTTTGGACAATAACTTGAAATCCTATCGTCCCATGGCAATAGGAGAAAGTCTTGGTGATGACACGTGAAGAGATGGAATGGGGACTTGGAAAGCATAAGCGAGGCTGTATTTTCTTAGCAGAACTCCAACTAGAAGATGTTTTTCTGCTGTTTACTTTAAGCACCACTGTTTCTCTAATTTCAGACATTGACCTGCTTCTGCCTGAACCCTGTGGATATAACAGGACACACTTTCCAAAGACAATATTGTAAAAACAAGCAGCATAAAAATAAGCTCCACCATAATGAGATTCTTGATTTTTTCAGACAGATGAGTCAGATAGGCCAATACTGTGCATACTAGGCATCAATACAGAATATATAATTATGTAATACGACTAACTGCAACGTGAACAGTTATAAAAGAAATGGGAGGGAATGTAGTCACTCTTTCTAGATCCTGACAAAGTATGGCCAGGGAATCTTCTTACCCCCAAAGACTTTCTTGACGTTAACCTTCCGAATCTGAACTCCCAGAAATAGGCCTTGCTATTTCTAATGAACCGGACTCAATGCTTCCTTTCTTTCCCTCTAAATTACCAGATAACTTTGGAAGGAAAGGTGCTATTACATTGTCTATTTGCTTCAAAAATATAATCATGTCCTGTTCTTACTGTAATATTACTTCCTTTAGGGAAAGAAAAAGAAAACTCAAAACATCACAAGCCTTTATTTAGTTCTTTGATGAAGAGGGGAGACATAGTCAACCCATTTACATCATGTGAAAGGCAAATTTCTTTGGCCATGTCAATTGTAGGAGGGTCCCCTGAGTCATCTGACAGTGAGTCTTTCTTTCCATTGGCTACCAACAATCTTAATGGTAAACTTAGGACCATTTTTGACAAAACATCAGTGGAGTTTTCTGAGAAGCCTCATTTCTGGCTTCTCTTCTTCCCTATTAACTTTACCCTTTGTCTGGATTTTACTGACCTACATTTTTATTCATTTTTGTAATTGGATACATTTCTGTAAGCCAACTCACATCCTTTCTGGAACAAAGCCGGTTGAAGGAAGAGATGAGATATATGATAGAATGACTCAAAATGCCAGCGTTATCAAATCATGTGTTCTAGCAAGGAGAAACACTCTCAGCAAGCTAACTTTCTGCAGCCCCCCTTGAGTTTGTGTATGTGCTCGACTAGAAACATTTAAAGGCAAAAACTCACGGCACGATAGGAAGAATGCTCCCACACTTTGAACTCTATTTTGTGATGTAGTTAAAGAGGTTAGAAGAGTCCTGGTGGCTGGCTCCGCGAGCCAACAGCCTGGCTCGGGAGTGGAGCCGGTCGAGCGGAGAAAAGCCCCAGAAGTGGAACCTCGACAACGATCCCTCAGCTAACACAGAAGGAGGAGATCCTAATTACTGGGAAGCAGGAACAGGAGGATAAAAAGTATGTGTGGAAGGGCAGGGAAGCCTTCAGTGCGCATTCATTTGTCTTTGCTGCAGGACGAGAAATCAGCTCGGACCCTGAGGGTCGCGATGACAGGCGGAGCCCGGGTGTCGGGGCACCCTTGGCGGCCGAGGGGAAGCCAGAGCCAGGACAAGACTCGTGTTAATGACCAGACGCGCGGCAAGAGAGAGAGCGCGCGCGCAGAGCTGGCGGCCGCGGCTCCGGCCCCGGCCCCGGGCGGGGGCACCGTCCCCTCCCTGGCAGTCAGAGCCAGACAGACCGCCGGGGCCGGGTGGGGCGAGGAGCCGGGGGCGCGCGGGGCCGGGCTGGACCCCGACACACAGCAGACGGCCACGCCGGCGCGG
>NW_007247223.1:577525-637438 GCF_000164805.1 Carlito syrichta | reverse complement strand
TCGCAGAGTTCGGCCAAGTTGGGCGGACCGCGAAACTGCCTCCCGGTGGTGCCGACCGCTCCGGACGGCCGCCTGGCGTCGCGACCGGCCGAAAAGCCGAGTGCCTTCAGACTCCCCTCCCGAGTTTGCTCCCGGGAGTGGGGGGAGGCTGACGTTCGCGCGGCTGAGCCTGCCGCTCCGGCCAGCGCCGGCCTGCCCTGGCGACCCGAGCCGGCTGGGCGCTTTCGCTCGCTGGGCCTGTGAGAGCCGAGCCCGCTGAACATCCTGGGACCGGTTGGCTTTCGGACTTGGCAGCCCTTCCAGCCCCAGAGCGACTCGCCCTTGAAATGCAGGCTTTGAGGCGAAAAACTTTTAAGCCCCTGTCGGGGCGGCGTCACGCCTGCGTCCAGTCCGTCTGCTGCTTCGTCGCCAAGAGAGTGCCATGCAGAAGCTGCAGGCTGCTGCTTTGGTTGTCAGCTTTGACCGTGAAAACAAAGGTGAAAGAAAGAGATGTCCGTTAGGACCCCGGGACTGAAAAAATACAGACGAATGAACAGGGAAGCGTGAAAGGGAGTGGATGTGTGATTGATCAACTATGGAATTGTAACGGAACTGCAGGGATGCCTTAGCCCGGTACGGCATGCTGAAAGGCGTTCCTGAGGGTTGATATGGGGACCCCACACAGGTAGAGTAGGAATGGTGAGGCGGTTGACTTCCGAGAGTGCCTGTAGTCAATTTTGTGCGAGTCTCACCTATCTCCTTGTGTAATATTCTATTTCAAGCTCAGAGCTCAAACCATCGTAAGTTGTGTGTTCCTGAACCTTAAACTTGACAGGAATGTTTGCTCTGACTACAGATAGGAAGTAAATGGGATTATGTAAGAAAATGCCATACGAAACACTTGATTAAAAGTAAGTACGTATCATATACACAGATCATCTAAGTCTAGTAGAGGAAAAAAACACATTTTAGAATTAACTCTTAAAAGGGGGGAAAGCAAGGAAGGCGATATGCATAATAGAATTTGGAAAGTAACTCAGCGGGAGTGTGAGAGGATAGCATGGAGATATCTGGAAATAAGAAGCCAGTGAAGTGCTTATTGCCAGTGCCAGTGTTTGTTTTGTGCAGGGAATGGTGAAGCCTTTATGTTATTATTTAAAACTTCTGAAAACTAAGAAATGAGGAAGAACACCACTCATTTTAATTTCTTTCCGATACTATAAGCAATTAAATAGAAAGTTTGAAATTTTAAAAGTTAGAACAAAAAACATTGCCCCAATTGATTAACTACCTACCAGACATGCACACCAGGGGACTTCTGGAGAGAGACCCAAACAGCTACAGTCCTAGAAGTGCTTTAGTGGGTGGCTGAAACACTTGAATGTTTCCCGAGGTGAGCAATACTTCAACTGCCTGGTAGTCTGAGCCTTCGTTATGTGTGCGGAGACCAACTGAACTCAAATCATGAATGTACGCTTTGGATATGTTTGTTTAAGGAAAATCATTAAAAGCGAGATGCTTGGGAAAAGGTACTTCCATCATATGTGTCCCATCAAGTAAGACTATCTGTTAGAAATGTCCCAGATGTGGTGGCTGTATATTTCCTTCAATGCCTTTTAAATTTCACAGTTTAGAAAGCCTTCACCACCTCCAGGATAGAGGTAAGAGTGTGGTTGGATGTCAAAGCCGACTTAGAGATGAGGACCAGAGGGTATCAGTCAAGGGCAGAGTGCCCAGTGGATAAATTCGCTCGCTGGCCAAGGCGTTCTGGAGTGTGTCTTGCCTCTAGACAAAACAAAGGGTACACTTTTGTGAAGCTTAAAAAAGATGAAAACTTATCTAGATGGTTATGAGTGTTAAGATAATATGACTCTGGAGAAGTTCCATTGGCTAAGCAGTCTTATAGCAGAGGTGGGGGTCTCTCAGTCGATCAAAATCTAACATAGAATTGTATGAGCCTGAGATATTTAAAATATTGTGATTTGCTGGATCCTTTCCATCACACTTATTTTGATTTCTTATAGACTTTAAATTGTATTTTTAAATAATATATATATATATTTTTAAATGTACTAAAATGTTGCACATTTATTTCTCTTACTATAAATACATGCAGGCATTTAGACAGTTTGGTCTCTCAAAGATCTGACTTCAAGGACTTAGTTGTATTCACATCTTCTTTCTAAATATGCAAACGTAAAATACGAGAGACATGTGTTTCTCACAAGGTGTTATTTGGGATACAGCTATAAGGCTGTGCTAATATGTTCCATGGACTTCTTAACACTTTACAGCAGGAAAGAGACTGGTCGGAAGCTCACAGCAGTAGAACCACTGCAGAGGTCTATTTTCTGAGCATTTGTGATCAATAACTCTACATTAGAGGCTGGTGCATTTTAAAAAGTAATGAAGTATATAAAACTCCTAACACTTAAGATTTGGGACAAAAAAACTATCACGGACTGTGTTCCATCTCCCCACCCTCCCCTTTCAACCGAGTTCTCCTGTTTTGTGATTTTTTGGATATTCAACTGTGTTTTGTTAGGAGGATTCAGATACATGGTGTGTTTAGTTTATATTTTCCCCAGACATTTAAACAGTGCTTTTTAGTTAACTATTCTTATTTTAAATGAATATGATTGAAATAGGTTGTACTGTTTCAATACAGTAGACATTAGAAGAACTTGTAAATGACAATATTACATATGTTTACTTTTAAGAAGGATGATTTTAAGATTAAGTTATCTCATCAAATTTATTTTGAAGTAGTAAATTAAATCCCATGAACTTGATGTAAGACTTTGTAACTTTAGTTATGTTTTACAATTATACATTTTTACGCAAGCTAATTGTAGAGAATTTTTAGACAGCTTGACCTCTGGTAGTTAAAGCATAGGTCTCATCATTGTATATGGTGTTTTAGAAATTATAGCTCCTCAAACATCATCTTGTAAGAGTTAAAAGCTAGTCAACATATGGACACTTCATTTTTCTTCATTACAGATAAATTAAATTCTCCAAATAGGCTATAAGGTAATTCTGAAAAGTAAATCAAAATTCAGCTTTATGGAAATAAATGAAACTACCATTTTAAAATCTAATACCAAATAAAATGAAATTTATCATTTGTGAAAATCTTTAGAAATTACATTTTCTTTTCCCATGTGTTTCTTAATCTAGAATTCTTTGTGATCATTGTTATTTTTACTTTTATTTTATTTTATTTTATTTTTTTGAGTTGGAGTCTCACTCTGTCACCCAGACTGTCACCTGCTGGGCTCCGGCGATCCTTCCACCTCAGCCTTCTGAATAGCCGGAATTACAGGCAGGCGCTACCACACCCGGCTGATTTTTTTATTTATTGTAGAGATGAGGTCTCGCCAAGTTGCCCAGGCGGGTCTCGAACCCGCGGGCTCAGGCAATTCACTCACCTCGGCCTCACAAAGGCACGGGATTACAGGCTGAGCCACCGAGCCCTGCTGATCATTGTTATTTTTAAAGAGTTCCAAAAATGTTTCGTTAGATGCATTTGACAACACAGTTGTAAAATGGATTTTTGTTTTCATTTTTTCTTAAAAATTCATAATAACCTAAATAACTCATCATCTGTGGCTACTAGTTTTTATTTATTTTTTCAAAAATGAACTTTCACTAACAGATACGACAGGATTCCTATATGTCCACCTATTGCCACTCATGGTTCCAAATATTTCATGTACTCAATTTGCATAGACCAGGAAAGTTGGGATCTTGATAGAAACCAAGGAGCCAATACATTTGTATGAGTTTTCCACCCATCACATTGTGGTACTTAGTGTCTTCTAGAAAATATGGACCTGCTTAAAGTGATACATCTGAGTATCATTCAGATTTCAAGTTATTGCATTTTGGGCAAGGAATATTTCACCCAGCTGAGAGATCAGAATCTCTCTTGTATGACCGTTGAGTGGAAAAGTATAATTGTATGTTTAAACATTTTATGACGGGGTGGAGAAGTGTACTCCATATCATTCTGAGAAGAGTTACATGCACAGAAAGGAGAGCATCTCATCTTCCACTACCATTCAGTTATAAGTATAGAATATTGAATTTAGAAAGAGAAATATTGCTGCTTACTCAGGTGATAAAAATGGATTGAAATTTTCTTCCTTTTGATAGTCATGATTATTGGCAGAAGCACACACCATGAGGTTAATGATTCTGAGAAGTTCTTATTGAGAAATATTGTAATAGGCACATGATAGACATAATGTATCCAAAGCCATAATCAAGCCAATTAATGTATTCTCACAAATATTTCACTAGTGGCTGGTGTTTGTATTTATGAGATAACTAATAGAGAAGTAGACTGTTTATTCTGTGAAAAATTTATTTTTAAGTACATGAAGTTTTATCTTTATTTTATTAAGTAATTTCATATCTAAAATTATTAATTGATAATATTTATGAATCTCAAGCAAATATGAAGGCAACATTTAAAGAGCTAAGACCACCTGGTTTAATTCACCTAGCTTTTCTCATTTCATTTAAATATGAGAATTTGCTTTCAATGACATAATGTTTGTGGAGATTCTGTTGTTCTTTAGTCTCTAAAATAACAGAATTAGACAAACATGCCATGTGATTAAATTAATGGTATTGGAAGTTACAGATGAGTCACAATAGAAATTTTTAAAATAATTATTTTCTAAAAAGAAATTTAAATTTAAATGGCAATTTTATGATGATTAAATATGATACAGCTTCTTGGACACTTGAAGGAATTAAAGTGCCCCAAAACATTTCTGAAAAACTTTGTGCAAAGTCTCATGTTTAATCTGTTAGGTTACATGTTTTACTTTATTTTGTTATTTTAAAACTTTTGTTTTCATATTCTTTTCTAAAAGACAAAGACTAGCTTAGTATTGTCTCTCATATCACAAAAATTAATAAGACAAATTGATTGTGACCATTTTTTTCTAATTTTGAGTATTTTCAAGGATAGGGATTTCAAAAATTATAGCATTGAAAAGAGAAGTGAAATCCTAAGCTTAAAACTTCAAGTTAATACTCTTCTTCCTCTTTTCATGCCATTGTTCTAATGGCATTCTATGAGCTAGTGAATGACAGTTCCTGATGCCGCAATAACCGTGTCATTAAAAATCAACCCAAATCTTATGAGTTATTGATTATAAATAAATTGCAGGCCACCAGAAAAAGTGAAAAAAATAATACCATTACATGTTGGAAGGAGCCATACAAAGCTTGTGTTTTAACCTAGTCATTGTAAAGACTAATAAGGGTGTAGAAAGGAAAATGACATGTCCAACTTGATGGAAAAGATGGAATTAAAACCTAGTTCTTGTAAATTTCAAGCTTAGAGTTTCTTATAGTTTATAATCTTTTTTGACTATGTAGCTTTTGACCAGTGCTTTGCTAGGCTCTGGGCTAACCTCTCCTTTCTCTCTCTCTCTCTCTCTCTCTCTCTCTCTCTCTCTCTCTCTCTCTCTCTCAATCTCTCTCCCTCACCTCTCTCTCTTATTTCCTTTTAAAATAAAATATATATTCCCATCTAAAAAAATCTTGATTATTTTTGTATATATTCAATTTCCAAATTAGGACACAAGTATATATAATTTCCTTGTTGCCATTGATTATCTGTTAAAATTAGAAAATTAAGATGCAGTTATATTAGCTCAGAGTCAACCGCTGTATTCATATTCTCTTAACCAAAAGCTGAAGAACTTAGCTGCTGGAGATGAACTTTTTCACAATGAACTTAGTGTGCACTCAATAGATAAATCAAGCACGAGACGTTTCTTGACAGTTTTAATTAGGAATCTTGGGAACCTTTTTTGAATATTAAAATCAAGTAGGAAAAGGAATGTTAGCATGTCTGTAAGGGAACATCCATTTCTTTGTTAATACTTTTTTATTTTTCCTGATTGGCATAGTCCTCCACCCCACACTAATAGATGTGTAATGGGGGCACAAAATAAAATAAAAACTCAAGAAGAAATATGGATGGGGAAAATATTTCTGTGTTTGGCAAACTTTGGATAAAATTTAAAACATGAGATTCTTTAGGGTAAAGCATTTGATTACAGAGAATGAATCTCTCAAAATATGCACTACTCTTCTATGTTTGAAATTCAAATATTAACTTGTATCTAAATTCTTCTTTTAGTGCTATAATACTTATCAAAATTAATGGAAAAAATTTGAGACTGTAATAGCATTTAGTCATATTGTATCTGAACCAAAGTTTATCCATGCTTAATTTTGAAAATATGATATAAATTATTTTAGAATGTGTGATATAAGAGTTTTTAGATGAACCAAACATGATAAAACATAAAATCACCACAGTATAATTCAGCATAAGTCAGTTTTAAATATTGTTGAGTTTTTGGTATAATATTGTCTTTACAGCTGTCTTCTCTTGAACTTTGATTGTCAAATTATGACAAGAATTTGTGTGTGGGGGGATGTAATCAAATTTTAAGACTCTTTTTCTTTAATGCTGAATATATAAAGGTGACTACAAGTATAGTATAGATGAGGTGACACACTGACTAAAATATTAATATTTTATTTGGTATTTTTTCTACTCCAGACATATAGCCAAAATTTGTAAATAACTCTAGCCCAAAATAGAAAACGTGTTCTCCAAATCCAATGAATAAATAGTTCTTAACGTACTTTGAATTCTTACGTGTTTGGATATTTACTTTTCTAAAAATTACTTTGAATTCTTCAATCCTTTCTAACCACAGTAATCTTAGTAGGAAAGAGTAACTACTTGAGATGGAAGTTAAATGATTTAAAATTGATTTTTGTCAAAATTTGCCATACATTGCTTGTGTTTATGATGTACAACTATATTTGTTTGTTTTCCATTCCTGTGTGTGGTCTTGCTAGTATGTACCTTAATGAGCAAAATGAATGAAAAGTGATTACTTTCACACTTAAAGTAACTTTCACATTAATTCACTCAGATGGTCTCTTTAGGCAGCAATAGAACAAAGCAAGCATGTAAAGGGGCATGGGAAGTTCAAGTCCTAGTGGAGTAAATGTGTTCTAGGGTGAATGTGACTCAGTATGAAATGTGCAATGGTGGAGGTATGTCCGGCTAAGACACAGACTGTCTGCATTTCTCTTTTTGGAGACAGCTGTTCCTTTTTTTCCGACAGAGTCTTTCCAACTGGGACTCTTTCATGCTAGCATTGGTTCTCTAGGTGCTGCTTTTACTTCGCAGTGCCCGAATTGTGTTGAAGTAACTTTGGTTCCAAGATTCACCTTACACTTTAACTGAATGCCTTGTTTCACGACATCTCATTAGGGTGATAACTTTAATAACTTAGAGCCATCTAATCTCTGATAATGCAGCTGAATTTGAAGTCAAATGGATGTGGCTGAGATGCTGTGAATAAAACACGATTTCCATATGTTGCTATAAATACACTTGATCTCTTTTGGTTATTAAGTATGGCATTTTAATATTGCTGGTGAAACTTATTTTACAGGAGTAGTTTAACGGTGAAGCAAATTAAGCTTTGCTTACATGGCCCCTCCAGATGGTAGCTGTAATAATAGCAGCAGAAGTAGTAGTAGCAATTGTTTAATAATTATGTTACTCTATGTAACATAGAACGCAGCATGGATTAGAGTATTTAGTGTTTGAAATCTAGGGTTCAATTTATACAATTTATCTGATGTGTCACTTTAGATAAGTCACTCAACCTTTTTTACATGCAAAATGAGAATAATAACTGTCATTCAGTTGTGATAATATACAAGAAAAAAATCTACCTTTTAATAATAAAAAAGACTGTTGAAAGCATCAAAGCATTACACCTGATAAGAAAGTTTTACTTCAGTCCAATTCTCATCCCAAGTTTAAGAAATCTATCTACCAAAATATTCATTGTTTTTTGTATGAGAGGCAATGCTATCCTGGTTGTAGAAGGGAATATTGATATGTTTAGCCATGAACATGTAAAGATTATTCTGTATATCTGTTCTTTTAGTCAAGTAATTTTTTATATGGATATTTCTTACAAATCTAGTATTATGATACAGTTAGCTTTGGGAGATCCAAGGGAATTGAGAAGTCTTGGCAATGGAGAGATAGAAAATTATTTAGTCAAGACAACTTAATAAGAAACTTGAGAAAAGGAACTAGTGAATGTAACTTTAGAGACACTGGTCATACATTCCAAATATCTTAGATGATCAGAAATGGTATGTGTGTGGATGGATTAAACTGACTCTTCAGACAAAATGAGAAGCACTAAGACTTGATGGAAGTTTCAGTCATAGTTTGGCCGGAACTGCTTTTCAGCTGGTGGGAAGAGAGGCAGAAACAAGACAGATGTGTAGAAAAAAGGTAGAAAACCGAATTAATGTAAAGAAAGCTCTTTTGAATGCACAAAGAGAAGTTAAAAATATATAAACTGGTGAAGCTTGGAGGATTCTTATAAACTAACTGAGAAATAAGGATCTTGTTCCAAAGCAAGAGAATAAGATTTTAATCTCAATATTAGATGATATTTAAGGTTCACCCCATTTCTTCCCCTTACTGTGGCTTGGATGGTCACATCACTTCTCTCTGCAGTGTATGAGTCTCTCAATTAAGAGAATTAAAATCAATAAACAGAGCCGGGCTCGGTGGCTCAGCCTGTAATCCCGCGCCTTTGGGAGGCTGAGGTGAGTGAATTGCCTGAGCCCGCGGGTTCGAGACCCGCCTGGGCAGTGAGACCTCATCTCTACAATAAATCAAAAAATCAGCTGGGTGTGGTGGCGCATGCCTGTAATTCCGGCTACTAGGAAGGCTGAGGCGGAAGGATTGCTGGAGCCCAGCAGGCCGAGGCTGCGGTGGCCGGGAGCGGCCACTGCACTCCAGTCTGGACGACAGAGTGAGACTCCAACTCAAAAAAAAAAAAAAAAAAATCAATAAACAAATTGTTTTCAGGTTTTGATCCACTGTTATTTTATGACTGTGTGAGTTATGAAGTTTTGATTAAGAGAAAAAAATGAAAGGAATGAAATTCTAGAGATTTACAGCTGAATCTAGGATGAACTACACAAACACAGGCAATGAGAAAAGTGACCACCTTCAGGACATACGACAAAATCACAAAAGCATGTACTAGATTGAGGCTTAATCCTCAACTGCTTCCCTGAGTGTTGCTTTGAGCAATACAGCAACTTGTCTGAATGTCCATTTCTTTCCCTCTAAAAGGATGATACATAGGTTTTTTTTACAGGAGGCAAATGAGAGTGTAGTTGTAGGAATCCAAATTATTTCCTTTGTGTCTTTTAGTATAGATGCTTACACAATCTCTGAGTATCCTCAGGATTTTTAAGACAGAAAAGTTATTTAAATTTTGCATGCATATGCATGGGTACAATGACTCTAGTTTTTCAAATAAAAAGAAAATTACTTGTTTTCTTGGCAGGAGAGTGTATATTCGTGTATATTTGCTGATAGTGGCATGTCTTCTTTGCATGGTCTTCAGTTTACTTGTTCATATTTAAGGTGAATTCTTCTTTTTGACCATTTTTATTTTATGTTTTGTTTTGTTTTCTTTATGAAATTATTTAGAGCATAGATTCTAGTTTGGAAACAGAGGAAGATAATTTACGTATTGTTTTTTGAATGCTGTCTGATAGTAAATTAGTACATAATACATTCATTTGAAACTAATAATTTCCCCTAATTATTTTCCTTTTCACTTCTATTTTCTGTTTTGCTTCTTTTAATAAGTAATTTTATGAAAGTGATTTTGGCTGCAAATATGGTGTTTAATGCTCATTAGCTAAAACAGATTAAAACTTAAATATTTTAATGTGGGAGTTGTCATTGTATTTTAAAGCAAAGATGATTTAATTTAAGGGTACAGATATTTTACACATTTTTTCCAAAAATTACACTTAGACATATTACTATGGTAGTTGTTTTGGCTTGCCTACTTTGGCAATGAGCTATTATAAAGTAAGAACATTTTACGATTCATTTGGTAAATAAGGATATTTTAAGTATGTATATCCTTTCTGTACAACCTATCAACCTCTTCCTGAAATATTTACTGACTGTTTTGCTGTTGCTGAAGATACAATGTAGTAGAAAGAAACTGAACAAGTAAATCTCACAAAAGAATATTCTCTCCCAAAAAAGTATGGTAAAACTTTTTTGAGTCTGGAGATGTTGGACAGAGATGAGAAAGAGAAAGGTGAAGAAAGCTGCAAAGCAGACAGGAGAGGGAGCAATTTCATTCTGTTCAGTGAGGAAGTGATTAAATAAATATGCATATCATAAGCTATTAAAAAACCTGACATTAATATTTCACTTGAAACAAAGGTGTCTTTTTATCTTTTCTCCATGTATTTGTCTTATAAGATAATGCTTTATAAATTCATGGTTTATTTTTTCAGGCCGAGTATTGGAATGCCAACTATTCAAAGATGTCATCTAGTTGCTTAGATAAATAATTTAGAAAAAAATAAGGAATTACCTACTGTTCTAATTTCTTACTCTTATTACTTTTCCTCTGTAGACATATCAGAACATTAATCAATGTTTAAAAATTAAGAGAATGATCTTGATGTATTTTTTTCTTAACTCTCTTTTCTGTTAGTGTTTATTACCTAATGCTTGAGTAAGTTGTCTATCTCAGATAATTTTATTGTTTATCTGAAGTAATTGCTCTATCATTGGTTTCTTTTTTTCTTCCATTTCAGACACCTCAGAATAATTCAAGTAATCTCATGAGGAAAAAGAAAAACCCAAATTATCAGATACATCATATTCATCCCCCGAGTAAAAATAATGAAGACATTATTTTTAAAACATGTATGAAAACAAATTATTTTGTAGAATTGGTTTTCAGTAATATAAAATAATAATTATAACTTTTTCTTCTAACCCTTAATTTATAAAATGTCGTGTAGAGAATTACTCCACATATAATCCTCATCTTTTTTTTTTTTGTTAGAATATAAATGATCCCCATCGGGTGTATTGAAGTCTGAAAAATCACATGATACAGTATTATTCACGAATCAGAATCTTGTCTGAATGAATACTGTTGTCTTTCTCTCTTTTAATCCGAATACATTCACAATGAGCCATATAAAAGTATCACGAATAATATTCTCAGCTCCTCCTTAACTGAAAGAGGCACATCCCAAAATTTTCCATAGATGCTGGAAACCGTGGATAGTATCAGACTCTACTTACTGCGTTTTGTCCTGGTAACCAAGCTAGAGCTTAAAAGCTGTGAGATGATATTTCATTATAGTTTTAATTTGTATTCTCTGATGATTAGTGATGTTGAGTGTTGACTGCCCTTTTATATTACTGATGGTCATTCTGACCTTCTTTGGAAAAATGTCTGCTCAGGTCTTTTTCCCATTTTTAATTATTTTTGGTATTGAGTTGTGTGAGTTCTTTTTATACGTAGTCTTAAAAAAAGAGAGATCCTGCCGTTTTTTTTTTTCCCCACATAGATAAGCCTAGAGGACATTATGCTAAGTGAAATTAGTCTGATATAGAAAGAAAAATACTATATATATCATTTATATATGAATTTTTAAAAATTGATTATGTAAAGTGTAGAACACTGTTTAGCCAGGTATGGGAGAGGGTGGAATGAGGAAATAGATGTCAAAGGCTACAAAGAAATTGCAGTTATGTAAGATGAAGTGTCTCGAGTTCTGATGCACGCCTTGAGGAGTATAGTGAATAAAAATATTACTAAATGATTAATCAATTATGTATACATATATAAAACATCATGTCATATACCTTAAATATATGCAATAAATACAATTGAATAACATGTTTTAAGATTGCTACAAAAAAAGGATACAATTAAGAGATTTAAAAAATTAAGTCTCCCCAAAATAGTCTTGTAGTTCCACCTCTCAAAAGAAGCCATCAACAAGAGGTTTATATACATATATTCTTCCAGCTAATGTGGTCACTTTTCTTTCCTAATATAACTTTGGGTAGCTACATAACAAAAATATATTATTTTTTAACAAAGTTTATTGATAAGAATATAGCATAATTTCTAGTTTTGTTTTTTTTTTTTTGAGTTAGAGTCTCACTCTGCCGCCCAGACTGGAGTGCTGGGCTCTGGCAATCCTTCCGCCTCAGCCTTCCGAGTAGCTGGAACTACAGGCACGCGCTACCACGCCCGGCTAATTTTTTTTTGATTTATTGTAGATATGAGATCTCGCTGCCCAGGCAGGTCTCGAACCCGCAGGCTCAGGCCATCCACTCACCTCAGCCTCCCAAAGGCGCGGGATTACAGACTGAGCCACCGAGCCTGGCGCATAATTTATATAAATAGTTCCTCACTTGAAATTATCTATCAACTTATCTTTCATATGAAAGCAGGTAAATATTAAATACAATTTTCTAATGCATGCATCTTGCATAAGTTGAGAATAGGTCTAGAAGTAGAATTGCAAGGCCAGTTAGAATTTTCATTTAAAATTGCGGCTTTGCTGCCCTGTTGTCTTCCACAGACATGACACCAATTGACCCCACCCTACACCAGCAGGGTATTGGAATGTCTAATTCTCTGTAGCCAACACAGTTTATTACCAAACTTTGTGTTCTATACCCAACAGAATAGTTGGAAAAATAGTATCTTATTCTTAGAAATAGTTAGAAAACAAGTATCTTAGCAGAATAGTTAGGCATAAAATAGAGAAAGGATCTTATTTTTATCTTCATTTATTCTTAATATTTTGAACATCTCTTAATATGCTTATGAAACATTATTTTCTTCAGCCTACTCTTCTTGCTCATTCTCGAGTTCTACACTGAGTTGACATTTTCCCGGTCCCCTTTCGTAGGAACAGAAACAAGTAGCAGTAAGAAGTCAATTCAAAATAATTTGAGGCATTGCCAAATCATCCAAGAAATAAAATGCGAATAAAATGCGAATATTCACACCTGTGAATATTTAGAAATATTTGCGTACATGGCATTGTCTTCACTTTTCGCGGCCAAAAGCAAAAAATGCATAGTGGTGCAATGAAGAGAAGATATTTCTACGTGGAAGAGAAGAAAGTCTTCAGTCAAAGAACAACATCTGGGATGGTGTTCTCTCATGTTCAAATGAGCTTTCCAAATTTCATCCAGCACTAGTTCATGGCATCTTTCACTGGAAAAACGTTTCCCCGGATGGGTTTATCTCTCTCTCGTCACTAGCATGTCAATAATTCTAATGGATTAATCTTTCAAAGAGTCAAGCTTGTCATGCCATGTCTTTGCTTTAAAAGCTTTAATGGTTCCTACTGTTTAAAGAACACATTTCAGATTCTGCCGTGTTCCATTAAGGAGTTCCATAACCATCCTTCAGGAACTCTTTACTGAGCTCTTCTGCAGCTACAGCAATGCATAAATTTTAGAGTGAGCCACACTCCTACCAAAATCTGTCATTAAATGTCCCATACCTGTACTTTTGCTGAGATTATTTTCTGCCAAAAATAATTATCCTGGCTATCCCCGTGCAAAAATTATTTTCCTATCAGGAGAGTGGAGCTGCTTTAAGGATAAGAATGTGTGTTGATAGTTTTTATAAACGACATTGCATAGCATAAACGCCGAAATGTTTATTCAGTTAATTTGTTATCCCAACACATAATGCTAAAAATATTGCAATGAATTAGAGATGTCAACATTGAGAAATACAACATAAGAAAACACTGCTTTTAGTGTGGTATAACACTGAGTAAGCTTCCAGTCAAATCGTCATAGGTTTGTTTCTGGTTCTTGAGCTGACAACATCAATAAAACTAATTTTTTTTGGTCCAAGTTTCTTTTTCTAATGAAACAAAGATATCAAGCTTGTATACTCTTAAAGAAATTACAATAAAAGTTATTTATTTCACTTTCTAATTGACAAATAAATAATAATTGCACATATTCGGGGGAACATAGTGATGGCTCCATACTTATAATGTATAGTAATCAGGTCTGGTTAATTATCATATCTGTCATCTCAAACATTTACTGTTTCTTTGTGTTGAAAATGTTCAGTATTCTCCCTTTGGCTATTTGCAAATATATAGCATATTATTGTTATTTCTCCCTATCTAGTTAGCTGTAAAATTTAAGATACATTGACTCAATGGATATTTTCCACCTGCATTGCTTGTTACAAAACATGGAACAATTGCTTGTCACAAAAACATGGGCAGTCGACCAATATTTATTTTAGCTCTGATGAAATATAAGGAAATATTTTTCACTTTGTGTATCATTCATAATTGTTCAGAACTTCTACAAAGTTAAAATTTCTAAACACACAAAAGAAGAATAGTTTTTTTTACAATCTATTAGGAGATAATATACATAAAAATTCTATGATGAAAAATGTATTATATGTTATATTTGGACTTCAACACAGAACCAAATCATAAGTAGCATTGGTAAGTAAAATAAATTAGAAACCTAATTGTTGGTTTCAGCTATCATGTAATTCTATCCCAACCAATTAGCAACTAGCTCTAATGTCATATTTCTATTTAGATAATACAATCATCATAAGAGTAAATAATTTTAATTGCAAACTGAGAGACAGTTTCTTTTTATTTTTTAATTATTAATAATATTGACATTTTGAAAAATTTGAAAACCAGTTTAAAACAGAGCATATTAATTCAATTACATAAATTCATATACATATATTATAATAAAAAAGTAAAAATTTGTTTTAGGAAAAAAAAAGGAAAATCCTAAAGAGAAATTGATTCGAACAAGCCAAAAGGCACTTCCCAGCTTTTCAGATCATTGACTATACTTAAAAGTCTGGAAGCAAACAAGCTATTACCTGCTTTCTCCCTCTGTTTCTTCTCTCTGTTTTATTGTTAAGATACCATTCGTTGAACTGATTCCTTTTAACAAGAACTCTGTGTCATTAATAGGAAATACTGTAGAACAACATAAAGGATCCACATCCTTTTTTTTTTTTATCAAGAAAAGTCATGCTACTGTGTATTGTATTTGCTTTGCTTCAATAGAAAACACTAAAAGTAAAAATGAAATGGAAGACCCAAACTTCCCTTTCAGATGAGAGGAAAATAGAGTTTGCAGATGTCAAACACAAAGACACTAGCAGAATCACATACACTCCAGTGTCATTCAATTACAATTACTTTCTCATCTCTGTGATTTGACAGAGTGGTGGACAATTGCTTAACAACAGAGAGAATGAATGTGTGTGCTTGCCCTGAGCAGTGAATCTAAAAACAGAAAAAGAACCAGTTGTTGGCATTAGTTTCTGTGGTCCTTGTTGTTGAAAAACGAATGGCTTGAAAGAATCAGCAGTACCCTATCAAACATTTTAAAAGAATGCTTCTTGGTGTTTGTAAATTTCTTTGGAAAAGCTTCTGAGGTTTTTACATTTAAAATACATGTAGCATCTTAGGGTATCAAGAAAAAAGTGTGCTATATTTGTTTTCACTTGGTCAGTAATTGTAGGCAATGGAAGACTGGAACAGGAGTACGAGGGACATTTGGTTTCACACTTTTACAAGACTTACGCCGATCGGATGAGAACAGTTCCCTTCAAGTATTTGCTCAGCGGCAGAAGGGTGGGATGGGAATTTGGAGACTTTGGGCTCATTGGTAAGGTGTCACTGAAGCAGGGAGGGGATGACAATGAACACAGCAAAATGTGATGAAGTATAATACAAATATATCCAAACTTTGAGAGAAATGTAAGAAAAAATGACTAGAACCAGAGCCATTTTGTTATTGTGTGTGTCTAAGCCAAATACTACATAAACTCTCAAAGACTGAATGTATAGCTTAAACTATTAGTCATGAAAAAAAACCTCCTGTATCAGGGTTCATTTTACAAATAATTAATATAGTTAAACATAATATGAGATATAATTAAATATTAATTATATGATATAATAATTAAGCATTAAAAATTAATTATATATTGTATAATTATATATAGTATAATTAAATAATAATTAAACATTAGAAATGATATAAATATTGTAGAAGCCTAATTAATCATCATAAATTGATATTTCATAATATTTGGTGCACACTATGCTAAACTTTAGAGTTACTATTTAGTTTCATTTCTTTCCACATCGCTTAAACTTTAAAAGCATGAGCTCATAAAAATTCAAAGGAAAAAACCAAAAGAGAAATCAAAGAAATATTAAGAGTTTGTGCAAAAATAATGGCAAAAAATGAGTACTATTTAATTCGGCTTAAGATGTATTTGCTGTTTGTTATGTACAAGGCAAGTTGATATCTGGATTCCACCAACCCATTTTTAAATATTAGCATTGTATTACTTTGAATGTTTTATGCATGGAGGAAAGTCTCACAATATCCATTATTTAAGTATTTTGTTGATGCATATTTAGAGATACTCAATTGCATATTTGTGTATTCTTTCAACTTCTTTATATGGTAAAAGAAGAAAAAGCTGCCAGAGATCTGCAGTATTTATCATTAACATTTACTCACAATTTTAGGGCTCACTGTTAGATTTTCTAAAACTACAAATTGTAATTAATGCCCTTCCAATCTTCATCATCAGTCACCATCATTGTCATCATCAGTTCAGGAGAATGTATACCAAATCTGTAAAGAGAAAGAAATGTAACTTTATTTTACTTTAAACTACTCTTCTGAAACCTAGACTCTTAGTTCTCATTTGTTTAGTGAGAAGCTAAATGGAGCCTGTCCTGGACCTGTGTTTTCACTACTCCAATTTCTATCTGATGGAGTATTCACCACAAGAGCCAACTCCAGGAACCTTTCTCTATACTTTAAAAGGCGCCTGTGAAATTTACTTGTTCAGCCCTTTTGTTTCCATGTGTGCTCTTGTCATTTCCTATCTTTTCTAGGACTTCTTCCCCCCCCCCAGTGTTTGCCATCTCTTTCATATCATCAGTCTCTCCATTTCTGTAGCCTTTTTTCCCCCCTTTGGCCTAACACATGTACAAGCTGGTACAGTCTTAAAAACAAAAGTAGGTCTGCTTCTTGTCTTGCTTGTCAAGCCCCACTCTCACACGCCCCTTCCCTTTCAGACTCACTTATGTGTATGCTTTACCTCTTTTCTGTGCTCCTTGAAGACTCTTCTACTCATTTCTTCATGCCTGTCACCAAGGAATGCCTTGCACGCAGACATTCACCAAATGCTTCTTAAAGAAGCACATGACTGCATGCATCCTATCATGTTCTTTTATCTCACAATGATTACCCACATATACTGTAGTTGTTGCAATTCATGAATGCGGTTATTTAAATGTGCTACAACACTAAATCGCATGATAGCCACAGGGGACATCCCCTAGCCTTTCAGTTTTCAGCACATATAGGAAGGTCTCAATGATAGCTGTGGACACTATTTCAACGGCTGCGATAGTCATAGGAGCTCATCATTTAATTTTGGTGGCTCTGAGTTGGTAATAACTATTTAAACGTTGTTGATGGACAAGTCCTCATCTGACTGTGGCACTAACTTAATTAAGTGAACGATGATTTCAGAGAAACAATCCAAACAGCCCCCAGCACGTGTCTATGCGCCAACATGTTTTTCATCTCAATGACTTTGCATCTACTTTCCGCTTGGCTTGAAACACTCTTTCCTCTCTGTTCTCCTAAATATCCTCTGTCTATCTTTCAGGTCTAGGATATCACTTCCCAAGAAAGGTTCCCATCAGGTTTGTTTCTCTCATTATTTTCTCTCTTAGCAAAATTATTCCCGTCATAGCATTGATAATGATATTTAACTATTCGAACATATATTTGATGTTCACAGCATACCTCCCCTCTTTAAACTCTGTAAGAATTCAACTCTCATTTTATGTAGTTAGCAAATAGCACCATGGCTGGAATTTAGAAGGCAGTTGATAAATACACATTGCATGAATGAAAGCATGAATGAACACAGATGGCGTCCGGGACAGTTGTTTAAGTATGGCTCAAGTAACTGAGAAACCAGTGTGTTCACTGAAATCTGTAGCATACTGCTTTGCTTTAACTCCCAGAACTGTTTCAGCCATCCATCTAATATTCTTCTATAAAGATATCTTGTTGAACCCTGGATTAATTCTACTAAAGCCCTTCTTCTCCTTATGAGAGAATGGAGAATACATTTTAGGAAAGGATTTTGGGAAAAATGTGTTTTTTAAACACTTGCAAAGCTCATGTCCTAAAACGTTGCTAAGAATGCAGGGTTTAAAACACAAGTCCCATAAAAATTAACTTCTAAATTTCATTGTTTTAACTTATTAGAATAAATATAACTTGCACAAAGATCAGACGTGATACCCTTAGCCAGAGAACAATAGAAAAGTATAATGACTTATAATTAAGGAATGACCATTTGATGTTAATGAAAATAGACTATAGAGAGATTGTAGAAAGTGGCTACGTTATGTTAGCGTTTAATTCTCTGAGGTCTTTAAAAAAAAATCTCAGTTTTCTCTAGGAACATTGAATGAATCCTCACAATCCTCTAATATTAAATATTATTCACATTTATGTTTTTCTGTTTACACCCCTCTGATCTAAGATAAAAATTAAGATAATCTTAGTGTAAAGAAAAGACAGATATTAGAATTTATGATATAAACCAGCATTAACTAACGATCTCAGGATCTAGAATTTCTCCCTAACATCAATTCAGAATGCCACCTGGAGTGGCCTGTTTCCTGTGATATGCTTTTTTATATGACCATCTAAGCTCTGCTGATGTTCTGATGATAAACGAGACAGTGTATGAGAATTATGTTAATGTTCCAAATGCAACCCACCAGTTATTCAATAAATAAAATGAACATAGTTCCTATTAGGTTCTATACTCTCTCTTGAAGTATTAATTTTATAATAGTCACTGTAGAGGTTAAACGAAAAGTATTTCTTAGACCTAGCAGATAAAGAACATCAAATTCCATTATGAGATCTTATACATAAATACATTCCTGAAAACACTTCCTCTAATACTTGTGGGGTCTGGGACAACAATACACATAGTGGCTTACGTACCATGGCTAAATGTTTAAGCAAACAAATGTCTCTTCTCTGGCTTCCCAGTAGATCCCTTTATATTTCCCGGGAAGTCGTTTGTGAATTCGGAAATTTCCGGCTTTTTATAGTCTGGTACAGAAACATGGCATATGGAAGAACCAGACTCCTGGTCCCTCCCCCCTGGTCTGCAGCCTGCCCATAATGTTGACAACACCCCAAGGGGCTTTGTGCATGGACTGGGCATTTCAGTCCCCATTCCCCAGCTCCATTCGCCCACCCCCTTTACATCTTGGCTACCCTTCAAGCCTGCAAGTCCACCCACAGAGAGGCACCCAGTACAGAGAGGCCCCCACAGGCCCTGTTGGCAGGTTTTGGAGCCTTTGACCAGAGAATCTGAGGTTGTAGGTGTTGGAAGTACGATCTAGAGAAGGCTCTTCGTGGAAACTCCTTGGAGGCTGCCAAAACCCCCTTCTTGAGGGGAGGGGCACAGCCAGAGAAAAGCCAAGGCAGAGACAGCTACAAAATACCAGGTCCAAGGTAGGAGGATGATAATGAAAATGGAATGAAACACCCATGGGGAGATTTCAAAACCTCTCCCCATTACCAATGTCCTTATAAAGACAGACAGCACAATGTTGTGAACCAACAAGTTGCCTGGGTGCAAAGCGGCCTCACCACTCAATAATCTTGAGGTGTAATCATTTCATTTTTTGTGGCTCAGTCCTCTTCCCCATTACATGATAACAATACTTGTAATGCATCTGTGAAGAATAGATGCTATGCGAGTTGCATAAAATAATACCTGGCATGTAGAAAACACTAAACAATATTAATCGTTATTATTTTGAAGTGCTAAACCATGTTCGACATACCCAGCATGCATCCCATGGAAGGCGTGGACACGATAACATGCCAGATCAATGAAAATGGCTATATCATTTTAATCCCAGAGGAGTGGTTCCTCTATATTATGTAATTTTAAGGCTTTTGGTTTAAATCAGAAACAAAGTATTTATTAAACATGCAGCAAAATGATCATGGAAACTCCTTGGAGGCTGCCAAAACCCCCTTCTTGAGGGGAGGGGCACAGCCAGAGAAAAGCCAAGGCAGAGACAGCTACAAAATACCAGGTCCAAGGTAGGAGGATGATAATGAAAATGGAATGAAACACCCATGGGGAGATTTCAAAACCTCTCCCCATTACCAATGTCCTTATAAAGACAGACAGCACAATGTTGTGAACCAACAAGTTGCCTGGGTGCAAAGTCAAAATAAGACATACCAACTCTGTGCCTGAGTCCATACTAAAAATATTTTATGCAATATCACATTTAATTCTCAAAGCTAATTTAAAATTATGCATTCTTTTCTCATCTGTGTGCAAAAGAGCATCTATGAGAACAGGTTTTTCCTCTGGTCCCATAAAATACATCGCCTGAGCAAATCCATATAGTTGTATTTGTATGCACAAATTGTATTGGCAAATGAGAACTGCAATAAATTACAATTGATATTTTTAATTTTTATACATGAGCCATTCTAAAAGCCATTTTCACAAGTAAAGGCGATTTTTTTTAAAGTATGCTGTGCACTTTTGTCATATACCTCAGGATTATTAGCAGATCAAAGTACCATTACTAGAAACACTTTTATGATAATTTATATCACCAGAAAGCCTACCTCCCTATCTTAAATGATAGTAAAAAAAAAAACAAAACAATCCCCCCCCCCAAAAAAAACCTTTAACTGTTGGAATGTTCAGTAATAAGCCTGACTAATGTCAAAAAAAAAGGGAGGGGGATACTACAGAAACAAACATATTGCATTTAACATAATTTAAAGGAAATTCAAAAATCCCATCAAAAATCTGTAGTAATAGAGAGATGGAACTCCACTGCCACCCACCTAATAAGCATCAGAAGGAAACCAAGGTTGAGTCCTGAGCACCAGGAGAGGGTAAAGCATCCTGGTGTCAGCCAGGTTGCTATGGATGCCCACTCCATGCTGCCAGACCTGCAGCCCACGTGGGCATCTGTGGAAGGCATGCCACGGTAGGAGCTCTGTGTGCAGAGACCTGCAACTTGTCCAGGTCTAAGGAAGACACACTTGAGGACTGTAGGTTTGCACTGTGGGATACTAGAAAAATAGTGTAAATGTGGGCTGTCAGAAAAATAGTATACATCAGAAGTGAAACATGCCTGCAGCTCTTTTCTTGGAAAAGGTACAGTGTTTACAGATTTTCCTATATACTTATATATTTACAAATATATTTAAGAAAACCCCATTATGAGATATCGTTTGCAAATTGTTTACCAGTTTACTCACTGGGTGGTACAATGGAATCAGTTTCTATGCTCTCTAGACAGGAATTTAAGCTAAGAAATTCATAAGGGTTTTTTTTCACTTATTTAATAAAATATCTTACACAGGCCTAGTATACACTAGAAAAGTAATAATGCCATATATTGCAGAGAAGAAAATTCAAATATCTTGCTCATAAAGTAGTAAATATAATTCTCTCACTGTTACACCATACCTTATTATCACATAACTGGAATTTAGCATTATTAACACCAAGTCTCATATACCATTAACTAATTCCCTCATTTTATCTCAGAAAGGATTTTCAAACATTGCAGTGAATTTCCACAAAGGAACATTTTTGAAAGTTACTTAGTGTTAATGCTTATTCATAATATCCATAGTAAATATTTTATATCAAAATCATACGCTTCAGCTTTGTCTGTTTTCATCTCTGCTGAGAGAGGGAGAAAAAAGATAATATTGTCATTTTAAACATGACAACCATTATCTATTTTTAAGCGATTAACCAAAACAAGGAGAATATGAGTAAATATCAATTTTTAGTAGATTTGAAATTTAAATGTAAAAAAAATCAATAATAACAGCTAATGTGTATTTACTAAAACTTATGATCTTCATGGCCTTTTATATTATAGTCTTCTATAATATAAACTTTTCTTCCCACATCTGTAAAATATGTGTCAAAAATTATCAAAATTGAGAAATGGTAATACATAACACTATTCTTATCATTTGATTTTGGCAAAAAGACAAAAAAAAAGAAATGTGTTATGTGTGCAGTATGTGTCTTTCAAAATTCTGGCATATAGATAGCAATGATAAAATTTAAATTTGCATATATAAACTAGCATAGCACAAGATAAATAGATAAATTTACAGTCTCCTGAAAGTTCCAAAACAGGGTACATACAATTTTATTATGATAATATGTGTACATCAGTTTCCAGCAATTAATCTGGTAAAAGTTAAACAAGAAATTGGGCCATCTGAGCAAAGAAAATAGCTTGTTAATAATAGGATCAAGTGTTCAACTTTTGTGTATATAAGATTTTACCTTAACAATCAAAACCAATATGAAAAATATACACAAACTATGGCACAGACTGATATTTCCATAGCTTATATACAAATTAAATCAATTTCCTATTGCTCCTCTCCAAAATATTTCAGCTCTTAGATGTTTTTACTTTCAACGGTTGTGCAAATCGATCTGTACTCTTGAAGGGGTATGGTTTAAGGGATTTTTTACATGATATGTGCAGTTATGCTAAATGTTACCTATTTCCAAAACGTGTATGGAAGATTAATTCTTTTTTATGCCTTTTCATGAAAAAATAGCATCACATTTTATTTTTTTCCAGAAGATAATTGGAAATAAAACACAATGAGCTGATTCATAGATATATATATATAACTCTAGAGCTTAAAGTGATGGCATGGCATCCTAGTTAAAGCATTTTGGAATGACTTTACCTTTTTTGTTCAGAAGACTTCACAGTCGGTGCACAAACTAAGTCTTTAAATGATACTAAATCAGACTATGATGTCAGTTTACAGATAAAGTTGAAGGTGACCCAAAACACTAAATCAATGGAGTAACTTTAAGATCTGCACTAAATAGGTTTAGTAACTACCATACAACGTAAACAGAAAAAGGGTATCTCCGTCCAAAGACAATGTTATAAACCGTGCTGGGGATACAATGCTGTGGTGTCAATCAATTCAAACAAAGCAGAAATCTTATTCATCAGCCTTAAAGAAAAAAAAATCAAAATCAGTCATTTCTCTCAGATTTTTAAATAATTTATTTTCATAAATTATGCCATATAAGATTTCACATTATAAAATATTATCCAGGATACCTATTTAAATATTTTCACATTGATTTGTTATAAAATAAATTACTGGATAGGATTTGAATGGAAATTGATCATTTACACTTTTATTCTCTTGTGCGTTTTATTGAGTCATTTTAAGTGACAGCGTGTGACGTGACATTTTCAGTTTCTCGACTGTTAAGAGACTACATTGTCCCGCAGTTTTAATTTGGCAAAGCCAGTTTCTGATTAATGAGTGGTACACCATGAACTTGTACGTCATTTAGATAAGGCATTCAGGAGGAATTTAAATCCAATAAAATGGTTGGATTCCATCCATTGTGGCATTAGTTACATCCTAAGCCCACACCTTAGGCAAAGATGGTTTCTGTTCTGCTGAAATTCACCAGAAATGACTTATCCTTTCATTTTTCTTAGAATGCTTTTATGGACAAAGCTAGACTACAAATTCATAACATTCTGGAAAATATTAATGATTCCATCTAAACTCACGATCCATTTAAGTTGTTGCTACTGCTTTTGCCACTGTCCTATTGATCCCATTCTCCTTTCCGGGAGAGATTTGGGAAGTGTGCAGATAGCATACACCAAGCCTGTTTAAGCAGTAGCACATATTGGTTAAGAATATTAATGCTGGAGCCAAATCACCTGGATTCAAGATGCGTTGCTTCCACTGGAACAATGTGTGTTTTTACCTCACTTTCCTCATCAATAAGGACCTGAATTACTTAGTGAACTGAAGGTGGAGTGTGGCCTTGACTTAGCTGTAGCAGTTGCTCTAACTGGAGCATTTGACTTAACTCTTTCTTCAAAGTTACCTGTGTTAGGTGAGAAGTAAAATGCACAAAATTCCAGATTTTCATCAACATGTTGATGTTACCTTTCAAAACATGTCTTTGATGCACATATTCGCCTTTACTAACTGAAGTCCACGGTCACCCTGATTCCTTCTTGGGCTTATCACTCCAGAGGTAGAACAAACATCTATTCATTGTTGCAGTATGAAAAGCTACACGAAATATATATTTTGAATTTTTTTCAGGTAAATAAAGAACAGAGAGTGAACGAACAGAAGCAAATGAAAAGTAGTATTTCTCAGTTCCCAGGCATCCCTCGGCGTCTGTGGCGGAGAGGTTCTGGGACACCCCACGCCTAAAGCTCAGGGGGTGCCTGTGTCCCTCGGTCCATCCCGCCTAGCTGGGAGTTTTGCATCCATGTTTGATCGAATCCACAGATGAACAACCTGTAGCTACCAAGGACCAACTGCCCTTCCTTGTATGTGTGAACACATAGGCTTCTAGATATCCCTGGGGTCCATCATCTAAATGAATAACAATGATTTTTTAAAAGGCTGAAAATCAAAGATTTTTTATTTTTGTTTTTTTACATTCTGACAGGATTCTGATCATCTCTATTCTTCATGTTTCTCGCTTCAAAAAGAAAAGAATAAAATCTTGCTGGCCCAGTTTCTTATTTTATTTCCAAAAAGCGGGTGATGCTGTGAATCTAGTTGATGGTGAGAGTATTATGCGATGAATTAGTTTCCATGATAACTACTTTTCGTTTTATAGCAAGCAGTCATTAATTTGAAACTTGTAAATTGGAAATCTGGGGCCAGTTGCAGTACAGCTAGTAGAAACACATTCTTTCAGAATGTGATTACTTCCATAATTCTTGAGTATTGAGAAACACTGCCAAACAAAACATCTCCCTGATGAAATGGATTGACTGACACATTCGTAGAAAGAAAAGTAGAAAATGAGAACATGAGAAGAATGTGTATTTAACATAATATAATTTGAAAGACAAACTAAAACAGTATATGGATTTCTTTTTTATGTTTGAGGGTAAGAAGAAAGAGGTGGAAAATACTGATAATGGATTTATCATTGTAAATATATGATCTTCAAATTTTAATTTGGTTGAGAATGTCATATTTTTATTTAGATTGACTGAACTATTGGCATTTGTGAGGAAAAAACAGCTCTTTAATCAGAGATAATATTTTAAATAGAAGAAATTGAAAATAATAAAGCCACATTTGAGATAAATATTTCTTTTTAAATTGAAAGAATAAATCTAAATGTAATATATAAGTATATTTATATTCAGGTTAAGGTACTTATCTTGTACTCTGGAAATAGTCTGTTTAATTGTAAGTGTTGGGCACATACTTAATACTATTAATGCATTGCATATATTTAGAAATTTATATATTTTAGGTTTTTTTCATATTTGAGAATTTTTATTCCTTTTTCTTTTTTTTTTTGAGTTGGGGGTCTCACTCTGTCGCCCAGACTGGAGTGCAGTGGCCACTCCTGGCCACCGCAGCCTCGACCAGCTGAGCTCCAGCGATCCTTCCGCCTTAGCCTTCCAAGTAGCTGGAATTACAGGCGTGCGCTACCACGCCAGGCTAATTTTTGATTTATTGTAGAGATGAGGTCTCGCCAAATTGCTTGGCGGGTCTCGAACCCGCGGGCTCAGGCAATCCACTCACCTCAGCCTCCCAAAGCGCAGGATTACAGGCTGAGCCACCGAGCCCGGCTTATTCCTTTTTCAAGAAATAGTCATGGAATGAAAAAATGAATTTATGTTTCCCTAAAATAATTTTCTCATGTGAGATATTAATTACAACATATTTGTAATTATAGCTTGCTCTCTTAAATGAAGCCCATTGCATAGCAATTATTAGTAATTGCTGAAAATCAAAGATAATATTATATATGCATGTGTGCATATACATTAATATCAGGCATTTGTATATACATATGTGTATTAGTATGTATTTTAATGCCATACATAACTATATGTATAATATACTACTTGCATTCTATGAGATATATCAGTCTCAAGCTCAGAATAGCATCATTTAACATGGGCAAAGTAATTATAGGAGGATGAAATAAAATTATCCTTATAATTTGGCAAAATAATAACTTTAACCATTAGTGGAAGCTGCTTCAAGAGATGTGTACTTTCCTCCTACCTTATATTACTCTTACTAATTATAAGCCCGATCTCCTTTTTATAATGTATCTCAAGAAAGGCATTTTTAATTGTGCAACTTTGTTTAATTCAGTGTAATGGCATCAGAGTGTTGGTTTCAATGGGGACAAAACAAATAAATGAATCATTAATTCCATCCAAATTTTCTCCCTTTTGAGACCCGTTTAATTTTCAATATCTATAATGACTGCAGTCAATGATGCTATGTCTGAAAGTACATTTATTTGGAATATTCAGCATATCACTCATAAACCTTCCTGGGGAGATTTCATTTTATATGCCAAAAATCACCAAGGGGAGTTCCATTATAGAAACGAGCTTGGTTTATTTTTGTACATTTATTTTCAACAGTCAACAGCAGGTATTGATTACTCACTGTGTTGAGAGCATTGTACTGTGTATTGTAAGGAAGCCATTACATAGGAAGTAAAACATTTGCTCAGAGAATCACTTCCTTGTCATCTAATGAAGGAGAGAAGGAGAACTTTACACAAATGATTAGGTATCATTTCATCCATCCGTTTACTCTTTATTCATTAATTTATAGAAGTGCAGAATGCACTAGCATTTATTTTTAGGCATTAGAGTCATATAAAGACACAAGAAAGAACTCATAGTGGACAGGCAAGCTATAATAAAAGAAATACCCCCAGAATAATAAAGAAATAATTTATTATCACTAAGAGTGATAGAGAAAAATAATGATAAAAATGAACAAATTGGATTTTGACTGTTGAATAGTAAGAAAAGGTAGCTCAATAAAGAAAATAAAAGCAACAAAGACACAGAGTTTGGTAAGAGTAATCATACTAAAGCAATTGCGAAATTGCAAATAGTTGTTTTTCATGGCAGAACGAAACGTGATATTGAAGAAACAGACAAAACTGAAGGATGCAAGGCTATGTATATGGATATATGGCTCTGTATGTATATCATATATTGAGTATATATAAACATTATATATTAAATATATATAAATACTATTTATATATAGGGAGAAAGCAAGAGACAGAGGTCGAAAGAACACATATGGTATGAGTGGATGAGCTTAGTAAGGAGCAAAATGGGTAAAAACATCTTGAAAAGTCCAGCCATGCGCTGCATAGCATTTCCGTCAACGATAGACCACATAGATGACGGTGGTTCCATAAGACTATAACCTTGAAATTTAAACTGTGGCCAAAATTTAATCTGTGAAAGATAGCCAGTGGTTGCATATTAAATGTGTTGACTTGGATGATGAGGGAAGAGAAGTTTGTATGTATTGGATAGATGTGATGTGAATTTAAGGGGCATTTTCATGAGTCATGTAGGTTGTACTTGCTCTGTGAATCTAGTCCTGGTCTCGTCTAATCTGTTTGTAATGCTATCACAAGAGAAACTTTTCTCATTCTTAGATGGAATTATATCTTAGGTACCACAGTTGTAGCAACCACAGATTAAGCTCCATCAAAATTTGACTTTAGTACATGGTAAAATCCCCACTCCAGAACTCGACATGTAGGGCTTTTTGTTTTACTTCTAGACTCATGTTTCTTTATGACCCCACATGCATATCCTTTTATGTTCCAGTGAATTTAGTCAATGTCCCATGATCTTTCCATCAGTAAAACAAAAATTTAAGATCAATTTGCTGTATATTAAATCCTCCATTTCTGGCGTGAGGTCATCCACAGAAAGTAAGAAGAGAGCTAAGATTCCATTTGCTTAGAATCTACTCCTATATGTCTAAAATACTAAAATAGCCTATCCGTAAAGTTCCCAGTGAAGTAATTCTTGCTTATAGACTGAAATCACGTCCAATCTATTTTCACAGGAAAGAATTTAAAATATCAACTAAAAGGTCGTGCCAAATACCTACACTTTTTTCGAAACTCTCTGGAGTTCTTATGCAACTTAGGGTCTTTGAAGTTGTCCTCTGGATCTTCTCTTTATACTTTTTTTTTTTTTGAGTCGGAGTCTCACTCTATAGCCCATGCTGGAGTGCAGTGACACACTCACAGCCACCCCAGCATCTACCCGCTGGGTTCCAGTGATCCTTCTGCCTCAGCCTTCCAAGTAGCCAAAACTACAAGCGCGGGCTACCACGCCCAGCTAATTTTTGATTGACTGTAGCGATGAAGTCTGGCCGCTTTGCCCAGGCTGGTCTCGAACCCGTGGGCTCAAGTAATCCACTCACCTCGGCCTCCCAAAGTACTGGGATGAGAATATGAGTCACTGAGCCTGACCCTCTTTATACTTTTTATTTTATTCTTTCATTTTTGCATTCACATCTGAGGTTCCTACTTACATATAAACTGACTGGTACAAATGTGGGAGTCCTGTAATATATATTAATGAACTTATTCTAAATACTTGTCTACATTTCTCTGTCTTATTTTTATTCTTCTTTTTTGTTTTTGATTTGGAGTCTCACTCTGTCATCTAAGCTGGAGTGCAGTGGCATGATCACCGCTCACCGCAGCCTTGACCTCCCGAGCTCAGGCGGTTCTTGTGCCTCAGCCTTCTGAGTAGCTGGGACGGTGTGCCTGTGCTACCATGCCCGGCTAATTTTTTAAATTTTTTTTGTAGAGAAGAAGTCTCACTATGTTGCCCAGGCTGGTCTGGAACTCCTGGGCTCAAGCCATCCTCTCATCTCCGCCTCCCAAAGTGCTGAGATTACAGGTGTGAGCCACTGCATCCAGCCAGTATTTTCTATTCTTAAGCGGCTGTAACTATAAGATATAATTAAATCTTGTGGGTTTCTGCCTGGGCACAAGTGAAGAAAAACGGGTCAGAAAGAGAGAGAAATGAGGGCGGCAGATATCAGAGGAGCACACAGTGAAGGTAGAAGACTAACAGAATAAAACCATGAGGCTTAAGGTGTGATCTGGGGTCATATGAATGAGAGTTTTACATTTTTCAAATTTTTTTATTTGCCTTAGCCAAGGCATATTTCAAGGAAGCAATTTTGGATCCTGAATTTATTTTGAAAATGTCCTCTTCCTCCCCTAGAACAACGTGTCAGTCAAATAAATCATTATTTGTTTGTTTTTTTTTCACTTAAATCTAATATGCCTTTCAGATGAATAATCTTGTCATATCTAAAATTTTCTCAAGTGGCCTCTATACTTCCAAGTTGCCCCTGGCAAAAGTATACCATTTAGAAAAAAATAGATACAAACATTCAGCTTATAATAAAAATACATATAAGAAGGAGGTGTTTAATACGAAGGCTGTAGGAATTTAGGACTAGGACAGACTTATGAGAGTGTGGAAGCCCTGAGACAGATGATGGCTTGTGTAATTGCCTTGGGTCCTCAACCCAATGGCTGGCTGTTCATCCCAGGCCTGGCAATCTGGTGATTCCTGAGGACTGGGTAGGGCTGGAGGGGCAGAAGATCTCTCCCAAACAGGACTTTTACAGACACAGCAAGGCACAGCTGAGAAGAGTTCTCCCAAACTTTTTAATAGGAGATATCAGGAGAAAATTATCCTATGAAGAGACTGATTCAGTGAACCCTCATGAACTCTTGTCATTTGGAGCTGACTCAAAAGCAAACTCACAGGAGTCTGTGTCTCTCCTGTTCTCCATGGGCTTCGATATCTAGTAGTGTTGTTAGCCATAAAGCATGTGTCCACAGGCTATCAAAAGTGATCTAATTTCAAAGGATTCTAAAAATATTTGTCATTCCTAGAAGCATTTGGGAAAACTGACCAGAAAAAAAAAAAAAAATAGAAGCACAAATACAACTCAAGACTTACCTTATTACCACGGTCAGAGATCTCCAAGCAGAAGGCTCAAGGGGTGACATGTTCATAGGTGTTTTGAAAGGAACCTGAAGAGTTAAAACAGTTGTTCTAAAATCCCTCTTGAACAATCGATTTTTCTTAGAGACTATTACATATTTGAAGATTTAACTTCTTAGTTTATGGCTCAGATAAGTGTTAGAAAGTTCTTGAAACGAAGTTATGTACAAACGTGTCTTCCTGACGTAAAGTTTTCTGGACGAATACACATGCTAATGATAATATAGATTCATTTTTTTCTAAAACTTTACCTAGAAGGCTTATGAAACACATATTGCTGGGCCCAGTCTCCAAAATTCAAAACCTCTGGGCTGGAACCTTCGCATTTGCATTTAGGTGATGCTGTGGAGACTCTTTGAGGACAACTGATAAAACAAGGTTTAGTCGTTATCTTAGTGACTCTGTGACTAATGAAGGTTTCAGGGAGACCAAACATAACTACGAATGCTAATGAAGTGGCTTGAATTCAGCTCACATTTGTCAGTTTGTAATATCTGAGATGTTTGTTACTCAAGAGAAAGCTATTGGAATCTTCACGTTCTGTATAACTAGTTCTAAGCTACCCCAATTTTATGCTATGTTTCTGAACAGGAAAGAGAGTGAATGATGCGAATGACCAATGCATTCTGATTTCCCAGATATTTTTACATTCTGAAAATAGTCAGATCGAGCAATAAATGTTAACGATGTATCGACTGAGGAGATGTGAACACTGGTTCTGGCTTACAATGTTAGACTCAGTACAGGTTTTATCAGTGTGTGCTGCTCCTGACAATCCCGCTTTCTCTCTTTCTCTTTCTGTGACCAATTTTCTCGCGAGCACTGTGGTGCACACAGATTTTAATACGAGGCATATCCCAGCTCTTAGAAATCAGGTTCATGATCATTTTATGAAAAAAACGAAGGTGTGCTACCCCTGGTTATCTTATTTTTTCCCATTGCAGAGTCATAATGCATGCTGCCCCTAAGCTCAGTCCATTCTGACTTATTGTTGGAGTCAGAATGAGTTTTGCCCTGAAGGGATCCTTGCAGACTCTCTGTTGAGTCGAATGCATTTTTGCCTTCGGGCCCTTGCTTTTCTTTCAGACAGATCGTCCAGGCTCCAGTGAGCATTGCCTTCGGTTGTCTCCTTCGGTTTCAATTTCTAGGCTTGCACGCTTTTTACCTTCAGGTATTCCCTTTGCAGTTTCTGTATTAGGTTTTAAAAGCCTAGTGGCTTTAAACACTTTCTCAAGGCAGTTTTTCCTGTTTCATGCTTCAACAACATGGATGGGGATGGCTGTTTCATTGATCGGATGTTCCCTCTTAAGAATTTCAATATCCCCTCTTCTTTATTTATTTTTTAAATTATATTTTATTTCAAACCTTTAACTTACTGAGGAGTAAACAGTGTAGCGTGTATATAATCAGCCATCTCACTAAATACATATTTGCACACCTACACCATTGTAATCAGTGAAGGTATGGGTAAGAAACAAAAGATGTATACTAGTTTTAATTTAAGCAGAAGTGGTTATACTGACAACTATGTAGGTTGCTTATAGAAATAGCACAAAGCTCCAGGAAACTAAGGGTAGGTCATGGAAGCCAAAAAAGTAAAGAGAAAACAAAACTAGATAGCTGGACAGATAGTCTTGGACACATCAATAGACCATAGAACAGCCTGGTTAAAGCACCACCAGTGAAGATGCTGGAGCTGATGTTCCTCTCAGAACTGCTACCAGACGATGCTGATGCCTCCAACCATCATACAGATATAATTGTCAAAAGTTCCTCCATTTGAAACACCAGCATCATCTTCGAGGTCTTTAAGTCCGAGCCGGAAACATCAGATTGGCTGAACTAAGTTCATGCCTCAAGTTCAAGTTCACCAAGTCTCCAGCTTTATTGACTTGTGTCCTGCAAGACAGGGTCCTGCTGCTATTCGGGGTAATCCCCAAACACCAGAAGTGCTTCAGATGCTATGTCCACATACACAAAATAAGTAAATTAGAATCAGGGAAAATAGTTACAATATCATGGCCATACACTTATAAATGGTATCTCACAAGTGTTTCCGCGAGTTTTTATTTTTGAATTTATCTTTTTTTCTTCAATTGAACTGATACTTTTTTTTTTCTTTGTTGGCTGCCAACTTCATTTTTCTATAGTATTTGTTTTCAACTCTCCTGGAATACAAGGTAAATTATGGACACTACCTGCTGGCCAAATTTCAGCTTATCACTAAACTGACAAGTGTGAGCAGCCCCAAGAAGCACAATTTAATCTGGTCAGAGATAGCTTAAGTTATGCTGTCTCTTGGGATAGATGGTTGCATTACCTTTGAAAGGCTCAAAGAATTCCATGCACCGCTGCATGTTCTCACGTTGCCTTCCGAGAGCCTGATCTGTTTATCCAGAAGATTTTCTACAAAAGCCGTTTATCTCTTCTTCCCATTTCTTGCCTTTCGTGTGTTTCTGAACTTTGTCTACTCCAAAGTTTATATGTCATCAACAGAAAATAAGTTTATTTGGGGTTTTTATTCCCCTCAAATATGTTAAAAGTTTGGCCTTAAATAAATAACATTATCGGCTTATTTCAGAATGAAGGATGTCTAATTCTTTCTGGTCCTTTCGAAGTGTTCCTTTGAGAACAAGGGGATGGCTGGGCACAGTGGCTCGGCCTGTAATCCTAGAGCTTTGGGAGGCCGAAATGACTGGATTGCCTGAACCTGCGGATTCGAGACCAGCCTGGGCAATCTGGTGAGACCTCGTCTTTACATTAAAACTTTTAAAAAATTACAAGAGGACAATGTTTCTAGACAGAACAGAAAGCTACTTCTTTCTACAAGTAAGTCTAGGTGACTGAAACCTATCCAGAGAACGGATCCTTTGATTCCATTATACATGAATCAAGTATGTATTTCATTAAGCATGTATTAAAAGTAAAAGTTTTAATTATGATCTTTGTTTTCACTTATTAAACATCTGAATGCTCACTTTGTGCCAGGCACTTTTCTTAATGAGAAGACTGGGGAAAGGGCACCCTATTTAACAAATGTTGCTGGGAAAATTGGACAGTTATACGCAGAAAAATAAGATTTGATCCCTATCTTTCTCCATATACAAAAATTAGCTCAAGGTGGATGAAAAGGTGATGAAAAGATGGATGAAAGATTTAAATGTCAGGCAGGAAACAATAAAAAATCCTAGAAGAAAACATAGGAAAAATTCTTATGGACATCGACCTAGGCAGAGACTTTATTGCTGAAACCCCAAAAGCAACTAAACAAAAAAAATAAATAAGCCGGGCTCGGTGGCTCAGCCTGTAATCCTGAGTCTTTGGGAGGCTGAGGTGAGTGGATTGCCTGAGCCAGTGGGTTTGAGACCCGCCTGGGCAGCGAGACATCATCTCTACAATAAATCAAAAAATCAGCTGGGCGTGGTAGCAAATGCCTGTAATTTCGGCTACTCATAAGGCTGAGGCGAAAGGACTGCCGTAGCCCGGCAGGTCGAGGCTGTGGTGGCCGGAAGCAGCCAGTGCACTCCAGTCTGGGCGACTGAGTGAGACTCCAACTCAAAAAAACAAATAAATAAATAAATAATAAGTGGGACTTAATTAAACTGAAAAGCTTCTGCACAGCAGAAGAAATAATAGAGCAAATAGGCAACCTACAGAATGGTAGAAGATATTAAAAAACTATACATGTGGCAAAGAACTAATATCCTTAAACTCCATAGAACACAAACAAGTTAGCAAGAAAAAAGCAAATGACCCCATTACAAAGTGGACAGACGACATGAGGAGACATGTCTTGAAAGAAGATATACAAATGGCCAAAAAACGGGAAAAAATGTTCAATCTCTCGAATCCTCAGGGAAATGAACATTAAAGCCATGAGCTACCACCTTTCACTAGTCAGAATGGCCATTATTGCAAAATCAAAAAAACAATAGATGCTGGTGCTGATGCAGAGAAAAGGGAATGCATATACACTTTTGGTAGGAGTGTAAATTATTCCATCCTCTACGGAAAGCAGTGTAGAGGTTACTCAAAGAACTAAGAGTAGATCTACAGTTTTATTCAGGAATGCCACTCCTAGGTATCTATCCTGAGGAACAGAGGTCATTATATTAAAAAGACACCCGTACTTACCTGTTCATTGCAGCACAATTCACAATTGTAATGATGTGGAATCAACCTAAATGACCCTCAACCGATCAGTGGATCATGAAAATATGTAATATATGCACCATGGAATACTGTGCAGCCACACAAAAAAAGAATGGCATCGCGTCCTTTGCAGCAACAGGGGTGAAGCTGGAGATCATTGTCCTAAGTGAGCTGACTCAGAAAAACCAAACACCGCATGTTCTCAAGCGTATAGGGGAGCTAAACGGTCACAAAGATGGAAATAATAGACACTGAGGACACCAACAAGGGGAGAAGTCAGAGGACAACTCGGGTTCAGAAACTACCCACAGGCACGATGTTCACTAGGGAATGGGCCACCTGAGTCCCAATCCCCACGACCACACGGTATAAACCTATGATGATTATACACTCTGCACCCCCTGATGCTCAAATAAAAAATAAAAAAAATAAAAGGCAAAAAAAAATTGGAAAAAAAGGAGAATTCCCACTCTAATAGATCTTGCACCCTGGTAGGCCTGCCAAGCATGTATGTATGTAATAAGTAAGTGAAACGTCAATATCTTTGTGTATATGGTCATCAAGTGGAAATAAGTAGCTAGTGTAGAGTGGAAATAAGTAGCTAGTGTAGAAGAAGGTAGAAAAGAAACAGTTGAAATTTGACTACCGTTGACATGGAAAATAATATTTAAATTTAGACAGTGAGGGTTCGAGCCATGTGGACGTAAGGGAAAAAAATATTCTAGGTAGCGGAGACAGGGCACAAAAGATCAGAGCAGGAATCCTACTAGTTTTTTCCTAGGAATGCCTACGAGGCAGGTTTGGTTAGAGACTGAATATTGTGGCTTGGGGTAGTTGATGGTGGGGGTCAACATCAGAGAGAAAGGTTGGAGGTCATTGTGAAGACCTTAGGTATTAATCTGAGGGAACTGAGAAGCCCTGGAGGGTTATGAGCCCAGCAGGTTGTATGCTGACTGACATTTAGTAGTTTGACTTTCACTTCTAGGTGGAACATACATGACGGGGGAGTGACGGGGACAGGAATATACAGACTACTAAGAAGACGATTGGGATATTCAAGCAGTAGGTAATGATGACATTGACGAGATGGCGCCAGTGCTGGTGGTCAGAGTCCTTGACTTGAGTGAGTTCCAGGGACGCACAAGCAGATTGGGAAGGCAAGATCAGTAGCTCAGTTTTGATACCTCGAGTTTGTGCTGGACATTAGACAGTTGAGAGGATATATCAAGTGATTAGATACACAGGTCTGAAATTAAGTCAAGGGGTCAAGACCAGAAGTATATAAATATGAGAACCACAAACACACAAGTCATAATCAAAGCTATATGCTCTTACTCTATGACGAGCACCCTCAAATTAGCTGCTTAAATTAGAAATAGATATACCTGTTTTTTTTCTCTCTCACAGTTTTAGAATTAAGGAAACGATTGCTTGCAGAGCTGAGCAGCTTGACTAAACACACACACCTTCCTTACTAACACATAGTAAGTTACATGCCAGGATTTAATTTCAGGGGTCTTCGTTCTTGAAGCTCCAGTCCATTCCCATGGCAGAGCTCTGTGTTCTTCGGGTCTTTCTGCAGCTGTCTGTTCCTCCCACAACACCTTAGCAGTCTGCTGCTTGGCCCTCTGCTTACTTCTCCCACTTGGCTGGCTTTCTTTATTTGCCAAAAGTCTTCCTTCGTTGTCATTAATCAAAGATTGGCACGCTTCCAGTCACATGAGAAGGCAAAGAAAGAAAAAAAAAGAATGGGCAAGGTGCCACGGAGCTCAGAACGATAATGAGTTCAAGACTCCTTAGGCAGTGCTAAATGTGGAAGACGGAATGGAGGCTGGAGAGGGACATCGAAATGGGCAGTCATCATTATATAGATTTTTATAGATATTCATAATTTATATTTGTATACATGTAAATTCTTATTTAGGAATGCAGACAATTATTTGTCTTTTTCCAACCAAGTCAAACTAATGAAATCACAATTCATTATTGTCTTTGTTAAACTCTGGTGTGTCCTCGTGGCTCTTTGCTCTATGGCCAGTCATGCTTCCTAGCTTTGGCCCCTTCCCTACCTTGGGGAGGGGAATATCTCTCTCTTTCTAATTAACCTTCTAAATAAATTAGAGTTTTCCATCTAAAGCAAAAAGGAATCACAGCAGATTGTCTTTCAAGTGCCCGAAGGAAAGTGCAAGTGTATGCAATCAGGACTATATGCTTTTTCAAAGGCAAGATAATACACTGCTTCCTATTTCTCCAGTCACCTCCCAGTTCACTGTTGCATGCCAATGATTGTGACGATGTTTAAACTTTTCAAAACAATTCATGATCTAGCATGGTCGTGACTCTCAGGAAGACTCTTCAGAGGAGGAACCAGAAGTACAGAGGAGTAAAATTTACACAGGACGTGAAACTCACACAGTCTGGCTTCTGGTTAATTTCTCTCACCATGCTGTTTGTGGATAAAGCATTGTCATGGGCATTGTAAAATTCACCCTCATCACATGGACAATTATGATGAAAAATATCTATGATCTTCTCATTACTTTGTTTTCTAACCCCACTGCCATACCCTATCACTACTCTTTCAGCCCAGACTTCAGGCTTCTCCTTCATTCTTTTTCTTTTGATTTTTGGTATTATTTTTATTTTTTATTTTTAATGTAAAGATGTGGGATACAAATCAGGATATAGGTATACAAACATTGATCACACAGGTACCCCTGTTAATCACGTATGCCCCTCCCTGCCCTAGCAGTTTCCCTCAACTGCCAATCCCACTCCCCGACCCCTGACAGTTTCCCACTACTGCCAATTGCTTTCCTGTAGCATTATAATTGTTCGAGGTCCTCTTATGAGTGAGAACATACGGAACTCTGTGCTTTGTTTCTGTGATAAATCGCTGAGTATGATCGACTCCAAATCCTAATGTTTTTTTCTCCACCGTGATCTTCTGCAAGGGTCACAGACTCGCCTTTCTTTCGGGGACTGAGCAGTGAAAATGAATGCCAAGACTCAGTTACCTAGGATGCGTTGCCGTGGAGTGGCGGGGTCTGTGATGAACTTGAGCAGGGACGTCTCACGAAGTATATTCTCTCTGTTTAAATACTCTTTTAGCCACCCTCGTGGAACTTTGAGTGACGTGTAGCCTGCAGACTTCAGTTCTAAGAACTGAAACTTTTCACTTGTATCATTACTAATTAGATTTTCTCTGCGAGACTGAACTGTACTGCTTAATGAGTGAGGGATGGGGAACGTTCTTGCACCCTTCCACGTACTGCTTTCAAAAGTACTTTAATCACGCAATGTCCAGTGAGCAACTTATCTGTACATATCACACATGTTTGCCCATGTGTTATTATTCCCAGTTTACCAACACATCCATGCACACGTAGGCACTCATGCGTACACAAACCAACAGAAATAGAGGAATAAGAGATCTCGTTTATACAAGTCCATCCATCTTTTGAAGGAGAGAATCTGAAGTTAGAACGAATGCTCATTTAGTATCGTCTTTGGAGAAATGGTGCCTACTCCATTTCCCTCCCTCCCCCTTCCCTCCCACCTTGCATCTTTTCTTTCTGTTTATTTAAAAGATATGACACTTGTAGCAGTCATTTGAAGCTAAGTATCTGGGCAAGGTAGCCATTTTATAACTTGAGAATAGATTTCTATGCGGGCTAATAGAATCTACTTATTAAACAAGTGGTTAGGCATTGCCTACTTTTTTCTGAGACTTTTGCATCCTTTGTTGTCATAGAAACTAGATGTAGACCATTGTTTTACAAAAAGCCTGAGCCATTGCTTAGTGGAAAGTGAAATTTAACTCATCTTACCTCTGCTATGCTCTGTGACTCTCCTAGTGGAATTTGCTTCTTTGGTTTCCATTCTCAGCATGGAAACAGATATTAAATTAATGCGGTTTATTTCAGGCAGTTTCCTGAGCTAAATGTACACAGGATACAATAAATAATTTTGTTTAGTCATGTATGGGTCTAAATGACCAATAGGTTTTCCAGTCTGAAAACATCAGTAGACCCTTTCAGCCCATCCAGAATCGCCACGTGGAATTCACACACTTTTACATTCTCATTAAGAGCATTAGAAGAGTCCTTACTGCCAAATGTTATTGACTTTCCCGTAACATCCTATTTACAATCTGTGTTCTGATGTTCCAGTCTCTCGCTTAATATTGCTATTAATATCCCTATACTGTTTTATCCCCTCTCATTAATAATAGTCACATGTAAAAATTCCAGTGTGCTCATTTTCTTTTCTCATTAAAGGATTCTACATATCCCAAAGCTTTCTTTTGTACATGTGTGACGGATCAAGTTTCCAGATAATTTCATTACTATTACTAGCTATATGAGTACAATGTGTGATTATAATAATTGCTCATAAATTCACCTAACTGCGGAAATCAGTGGTTCTTAAAATATGAACCTAAACTCATATATATAATTTAAATGCAATTTCATAGCAAGATACACGTTTTGTACATATTGTTCATTTGCTGATTTAAATTTATATTAAAATATTAAAATTTAACATTAGAACATAGTCTCCTAGATTGGCTATTTTAAAGTGAGTTAAATCCAGGAATGGGAAATAGAGAAGGAGCTTGGCTTAAATTTTATACCAGTAAGTATGGGTATATATGGGCCAGTAGAAAAGCTGTTGGTTGGGAAATAAACAACTTTATTTTATTAGCTATATAATCAAAGGATTGCAACAATAAACCTATTACTAGACCAGAACACCAGAAGATATCAATACCATTATTTTGAAGAAAAATATGATAAAATAAATGAATAAGTTAAGAAATGTGTGCAATCTTAAATATGTGCATATGTATGCATATGTATATTATCTGAGAAAGTTCTTTATTTTAAGAATCTAGATTTGCATAGGATATAGAAAGTCCACGTATCATAAGACTAAAGACCAAATTACACTAAAGCTATCATAGTTGGAAGCATGGTCATGTTCTGATTAATAATTAACTGGCTTATTATCAGGTCGATAATTTGTATTAAGATGATGTGGTAATTCGATTAGTCACAGACAGGAAGAAAAAAATGAGCTTGTTTTACAGATCTTTTTTGTTTCTCTATACAGAAGCCATGTTACAAATTTACTCATGAAACTATAGGAGAGAAATACAAAAGAACTCAGATAATGCACTATTTTGCATTAATTGAATTGTAATATTTTGTTGTTGTTAAAAATATGTAACCAGGATTAAAATGAGTCTGTCTGTCCCCCCATTAAGCTCTGTTCCCAAATAGTATTACATATAAAAACCCCAAAAATGTGACTCACAAAGCTCTTTAAAGTAACATGTCCTCAGTGAAGGCTTTTGAAGAGGCAGCAAGAGGGAGAGACCAGGCATGTCCAGCTCGTGTGTAGCCTGTGGGCCCACGCGGCCCAGGACAGCTAGGAATGTGTCCCACCACATCTTTTAGCATCATGTGTTCTTTTAGCATTAATTTTCTTTGTGACCCCATGAGTGAGTAGTTTGAGTTTCACAGTCACGCCTCATTCATGACATTAGTTTGGGGCAGCGCATACATTTTTGTGTACTTTTGAGCAGCTGTTTTCATTGCTGAAGCACACGAAGAGCAAAATTCAGACACACATTTCTGACGAGCGCCTTGAGAACTCAGTAAGAATTGAGACCCTTTCCGTCCAACCAGACGTTGGTAGATGGGTTTTAAAAAAACAAGGTCAGATTTCCCCTAGTTTTATCTTGTGCTCATTTTTCTAAACTTTATAATGAAAAATATTAAAAAGTCCTATTATGCATATGCACTAACTATATTAAATAACGTATGGGTGGCCCAAGACAATTTCTCTTTACTCAGTGCAACCCAGGGAGGCCAGAAGGTTGGACACCCTGGAGCAGACTATCACAGCTGCACATTTAGGGGTCTTTCCGTCAGCTGCTCCCAGTGCCTCAGCCAGGATCAGCCCTGTTCTGATCCCCACTCATGGCTCTTTCTCCAAAACCCACCCCTCTTCATTCCCCGTTTCCACGATGCCCCAAGTCTACACCAAGTTTTGAGAATTGTTTTTCTTTAAGTAGCTACGTGTCAATAAAAATCAGTTTAGCCGGGCTTGGTGGCTCAGCCTGTAATCCCGTGCCTTGGGAGGCTGAGGTGAGTGTATTGCCTGAGCCCGCGGGTTCAAGACCCGCCTGGGTAACTTGGCGAGACCTCATCTCAACAATAACTCAAAAAATGACAGCCGGGCTCAGTGGCTCATTCTGTAATCCTGCGTCTTGGGAGGCCGAGATGAGTGGATTGTCTGAGCCCGCGGGTTCGAGACCCGCCTGGGCAACTTGGCGAGACCTCATCTCTACAATAAATAAAAAAATTAGCCGGGCGTGGTAGCGCATGCCTGTAGTTCCAGCTACTTGGAAGGCTGAGGCAGAAGGATCACCGGAGCCCAGAGGGTCGAGGCTGTGGTGGCCGGGAGCGGCCACTGCCCTCCAGTCTGGGCGACAGGGTGAGACTTCAGCTCAAGAAAAAAATCAGTTTAGATGCTGTGGGAATTGTCAGTCTGCCTCTCGCCTATTACCCTTCCCTGCACGACAAATGCCTGTGATCTGTCAGATGACAACCGATGCATTTTCCTTTGACGGCTGGAGGGAGAGGGAAAAGCTGTGAAGAGCTACACTTTCTTCCCTTTTGGAATATCACTGCAAGAGAAAACTTGTTTTCCTTCTGTCGAGAGCAATGTCCATGAAATAGACCTCTTCCCATTCCATGGGAAGAGGGAGGGTGAGTGGGGAAGGGTGTGGGGGTGGCCAGGCCACAGAAGGACAGCAGGCCAAGCATCAGCGGTAGTGAAGAGTGGACTCAGTCCATCTGAGTCTGCAAACACACCAGAGCCCAGTGAGGTGTGCCTTGGCTGCTCCAACCAGGAACGCAAGAGACGTGGGAAGGTGGACAGACCTTGGTCTCTTGCTGCTGTAGCCACTTCCGGCTCTCAGCTAAAGCTTTTAGCCTAGATTAAAAAAATAAAAATTAAAAAAATAAAAACAGATGCTCTGGATGGGATCTGTAGGAAAAGCAACCTCTTCATAAATGGGAAGAAGAGGATACAGGCGTGGATAGGAGGCAGGTGTTTAGTTGAATCTGGTCTTAAAAGAGAACATAATCTCTGAACTCATAAACTCACGTTTATGTGTGAAACAAAAGAAAACAAACTTCAATAAAAGATTAGGAAAAGAACTACAGTCAACCTGGGAATAAAGGGCGAATCAAGTGATCAGGAGTTAGTCTAGTTATCTGGGTAAGGGGATCACCGAGCCGCGTCTTTAGCAAGAAGTGCTTCCAGAAGAGAAGCCGAAGCAAAATTGTCTTGGGAAAACTGAAGAGTTACCCCAGCCTGTGAAAGGAGCCCTTGGGAAATATGAGAGGAGACCCCAAACATGGAATCTATTTAAAGAGTAAATATAAGTATGTTTATTTTAAAAATTGTGTATTTATTCTTACATGTTTAAACTTCAGTCACCTTCAAAGTACTCTCCGTTTGATACAATTAACAACTTTGGTTGACCACTTGATCCAAAGGAACAAATTCCGAGTATACTGCGAGAGTTCTGACCTCCAAAAGATAATTCAGTTTTTTTTTGGGGGGGGGATCAATACACACACACACACACACACACACACACACACACACACACACACACACAATTATATATATAATATATAAAATTGGCTTGGGGAATTGATTCCTGTTTTAGGTGGCAAGAGATTTAGGCATGTGCCGAAAGCAGAAGAATTCTGGAAGATTCAGAGGGAAGAATGAGAAAGATTGTCAAAGGACTAGGATGGACTAAAAGCCACAGTACAGAAACAAAATCGCATTGCTTGCTTGCTGAACGTTAAAAACTATATACAAGAAAGAAACTTCACCTTCTTCAGAAAGCAAAAGTTCAGAGAATACAAGCCTCGAGAGTCTTTAACCAAAACTTCCAAATACATACATACATACTAACTAGATGTGGGTGTGCTTGTGTGTGTGTGCATGTATATACAAGCATTTCAGGAAACCACACCTATTAAAGGAGTCTCAATTCATGGTATGTCCAGCCACAAAAACAATGCTGTCTTCTCCTCTTGTCACTTAACTTCTTTGAGAAAATACTTCTTCATTCGATAGGTTCCTTGTTTTCTCTTTTTGAGTTGGAGTCTCACTTTGTCACCCAGACTGGAGTGCAGTGGCACGCTCGTGGCCACCGCAGCCTCAACCTGCTGGGCTCAGACGATCCTCTCGCCTCAGCCTTAGAAGTATCTGGGACTACAGGCGTGAGCCATCATGCCTGGTTAATTTTTCTTGATTTATTGTAGAGACGTGGTCTTGCCACGTTGCCCAGGCAGGCCTCAAACCCGTGGGCTCAGGCAACCCTCTCACCTAGGCCTCCCAAAGTGCTGGGCTTATAGGCATGAGCCACCACTCCTGGCCACCTTTCTTAAAGTCAAATTATTACTAATCTTCTTTTTGCAATAATAAGAAGCTACAAAGGGTCTTAGTTATGAAAAACAAATTTAGCACTTAATCTCATATGCCATAAACCTCATCTAATAAAAACAGAGTAAGCTGAGAAAACACCCTCTTCTTGCAACATAGTCTATGTAGACACGGACGAAACTAAATAAGTGTACATTTTTCTACATTTGCAACAGTCATATTGAGGGTGTGTGTGCATGTGCGAGCATGTAGGTGACTTGCTGCTGATCTTAACTCTCTGGTTGATTTATTCATGGAGAACACATGGATTGAGCCGACCTAGGATAGGGCTAGTAGCTGTGTCAAATCCAGCACAGCCTAGATTTCCTCCAACTTAGAGGCAAGCCTGTTTATCCTGAATCACCCCATTTGTTCAGAGAGTTTGTTGTCATGTCCCCGTGGCTTTGAGGCCCTCCACACCCAAGCGACGCCATCTGAGCTCTTCTGTTGACATGCACTTAAGCCTTTCCCCTGCCTCGTCTCCTCAGGAGCCCCTGACTTCACTAGCCAGCATGGCAGCTGCCAGAGCTTTACTTGCCAATTCATCCTGTGCACACATCTCCAACTCCGTGGGCATCAAGTCCTAAACGCTCGATTCCTTCAGGAGCAGCATGGAGACAAAGGGTAACCTAAGCCAGAAAAATGCATAGATTGTTTCAGGAGGTTTTCATTAGGAAAGAGTACACGGATTTCATCAGAACACAGTCAAGAGGCCTCTGTTATTCAGAAATAATTGAATGACCCCAAACGAGTCTTACTTTTGTATATTTAAAAGTGAGACTTGACTGAAAATTAGGAAGGTCTTTACCCCTTTCTGTACCATTACTCATAAAATCATAAGTAAGTTTCAGGTAGCTTTTCTGGCATGGAGCTAAACTTCAACCCAAATGTTTCAAGATGAAAGCTATATAAAAGTATCACATTTTTGATGAAAAATTTTATTTCCTTTTGAGTATATCAAAATTATTTTCATGCTATCTACAAAGTGAGTGCTAACATAAAGAGAACAGCAGACTTGCACTTACTTAAAATATTCTTATAAGAACCAATATTTTAAAGGGGATAGTATTCCTTTCATTACAATTATCTTATAATTTTTGAGAAGAGTCTTTTTTTATTTCTAAAGTTATATTCAAATTAAATCATGTATAAATGCTAATTTGGTGATATTAAAATGTATATTTCATGCAAAATAAAAAGTATTATTCTTCCCTAAATTGCAATAAAATTATCTGACCTACCATTTAGAACTTAATGGAATTTCCCAGTAAAGAAAATGTTTGCTGTTTAATTTGCTTCTTATAATGAAAACATTAGCCCTAGTTTTTACAATAAAATAAAAAACCAGATGATCCCAATGTAAAAGCTTTTCAGTTTTTCAATTAAGTGCCTGTTAGAGTCTATGTTTCCCATTATAGATGAAGTTATAATTGCAAAGGAAGGATACACATAAAAGTGTAAGAAACATAGGAGATAATGGGAAATCTTCAGATTCACAACCACGTGCAAATCTGCCCATATTAGAGGCCTGCAATTATCTCCAGGACGCGGGAAGCAACAAGGCATCTTATTAGTGGTAAATCCCATGGTCTGCTCTCCAAAAAAGATGAAGGAGACAGAAAATCTGCAAAATTCAGAATGGAGTGTATAGGGAAGGAAGTCTTGAGATTAGGAACAAATAATCTACAAACACCAGTGAATCTTAGAACCATTGAAAAATTGCAGAACACAAACACAAGTTTCCACTGCTGCCTTTTTCTGCTGTTAAAGGAAATGAGTGATTTCATAGTGTTGTCATCTCTTAATGTTGTGTTACAATAACGGCCGTATTTACATTCAAGTAACTTTTAAAACTTGGAGGTGATGAAAAAGTCACAAGTGGTCTTATCAGAAAGTTTTAAAGGTTTTATCCACTTTTGAAACCATATCACCTACCTATGTGGACACATGTACACACACATGAGTTTCTTTAGGGCTGAGTCATGCTTTATGTGACAACAAAATGAGCAGAGAGAAGAGCTTGACTGATTGCTTTTTAAAGTCAGAGTTAAAATATAAATTCAGTTAAAATGGGCCGAATCTGAAAGCATATGTATTTGGTATATAATTTGAATTCACAGTTTTGAACTCAATAAAAAGTGTTTTAAAAATTACTTTGTGTTGCAAAAATATGATCATGCATTTTATTATCATATTCTCATCTGCCCAGTAGTGGTGTGTCTGTTTTTATAATTAGCACATACAACATGATAGAGGAAATGATATACTGTTCAATAAACATAGACTTGCATGTATACTATATAAAATATTTTGTGTGGCTAACAGTTATTTTAATGGTCATTCTTTCTAATATTAAGTACCCAGGAAGAGCATGGCTAAAAAGATCAGAATAAGATCAACAAGATATTCTCCATTAAATGCACGTGAAAAGCGTCCATTCTTTGTAGCTGCAACTGTTTTTAAAAAGCCTCTTCCATAGACAAAGTAAACACCAAACCTAGATGACATGGTAATTAGTGTTGCAGAAAGGGAGTTCCCCCATGTCCTAAGACATGTAAATGTGAAGCATAAGGTGGCGGCCATGAATACGTACATCTCAGATCTGTATGGGAGCCTCGTTGACCAGTGGTGCCAACTCTTACACTGTGAAATCAGCCTTGCAGTCAAGCAGAGACCACTCTTCCTAGTGACTCCTCTCCACTAATCACTGAGCACAGCCTGAATGCAAAGGCAAGCCTATTCCTGGAGACCTAGTGACTGTGACTCAAAGGCTTCCCCTTGGCCTGGCTAATCGGTCTGAGAACTTCACTGCAGTCTAAGACCTTGCATGCAAACTCACTCGCCTCCGTCTCTTCCTCACAAAGATAAAACTTGATGTTAGTCTGCTAGCTTCTTTAGCCTTCTTCCCACTGATTTTTCATTTTCCATCATTGGCATTTTCCCCGATAAATCACTTACACATCACATTTTATCTTGGCATTTGCTTCACCAAGGACCTTGATTAACACCCCGGCCTGTCAGTATCTTTGAAAGCTCATGGGAGAAAAAAACTGCTTACAAGGCTCTTTATAGATTTCTAATTTAGCCCCAAAAAGCATTCTTTAAGTTTCTGGGATAGTATTGGCATGCTTAGTCAGAAAACGTGTCAATATTATCATGATGACCAGGTTCTAATGCAGCTCAAGGCAGCCCCATATTTTTATTTTCCTTCTCTTTAGAAATCTTTTGTTCTCCTAAAATAAATATTGGCAGTTCTGCCAATGGAGACATGTGCAGGGGAAGCAGACAATCGATGTTGACTAAAAAAGAGCTGAAATCTTCCTTTGAAGACTGAGAACAGGAAGTTCGGCTTAAGTGTCATTTTTGTCATTGAAATACAAGAATATATATGTGACACGAAGAGACACGTAGGCGAGTGCGATATACAGGCAGAAAGAGTGGTATAGAAAGAGATATTTTAGAGTCTTCAGGAGAGGGAAAGTGAAGTAAAAATTAAAAAGCTTTAGAATTCAAGGAAAACTTCCTTAAACAACTTTTGGAAATGCATATGAATTTTAAAGCTTCAATTTCTTCCATGAAGAGGGATACATTAGTTATTTTATAATGTCTTAATATAAAGTCTAGCTCTAATATTTTGTGACTCATTTATTAATTTCTTAAGTATTGACACAGTGCACACTGGATGCCCACTTTGTGCTGGGCTCTAAGGTACACATCTCCTGCAGAGAAGAAAAATAAGCAAACAACAATTGCACTATAATGTAATAAACACTCTCAAAAAGTGTGCCTGGAACTCAGTGGGATTCAGGATGGGGACTTGTAATTCACTCACGTGACAAGAGTCAATAAAGACATTTTAGATGAAGGAACTGGTGGGCAGAGATTCAGGGTACCCCACAGGTGGAGACGGAGTCGGTGATTGGAGAGAGAGAGAGAGAGAGAGAGAGAGAGAGAGAACATCTAGTGCAGAAGCTATGTGTGTGTTATTGGGAATTACAATGGGTCTTTTATACACAAAGTCAGATGTGGGAGGGGCGTCCCCCACCCTCCAGAAACCCTAATCCATGAAAACTTAATCAATGAAAACTTAATCAATGATTGCCTTTAAACCTTTTTCATATGATAATCTTAAGATCCCATAACAAAGGATAACCTAATCTGTGACTGACATATTCTATAAACCTTTTTCATCGTAAGCTGATTGATTTATGCCAAGCTAAACAATTCTATAGAAGCTTAAGTATTTACTTGACAAACGAAAGTGTCCCATCCCAGAATGTTTGGAATGTGGCCCAGTCCAAAGTTCACAGTGGGCTACCTGCAAGTAACCCAGCCGCATTCTTTCAACAAAATGGCTGTCTTCTAAAACTGTATTCTACAATTTACACCTTCAGTAAATCCTAAGATCATGACCCAGAAGCCTGTGACCAATACTAAGGCTCTTAGATGTGACACGAGTTTGAATTATAAGTTGTGTGAAGCCAAAACTGCAGTTTGCGGAAGAATGGGAGCAGTGAGCTTCTAAAGTTAGCTTGTGTTCGTCCCAGTCTCAGAGTTTTTATGTTTTGAGCTCACAGGAGCTTCATTTGGTTAGTGCTGAGTAGAAAGGGGGAGGAAATGGGGTCAATAGCTCCCGAATGCATCCTAGTGGTGTCGGGGTCAACGGCCCTTCCTGATCCCTAACGCTCAGTGGGCCTCCGTGGCCGGCTCCCAACAAGGTCTCAAGGTGGATGGGACAGGAGAGCTGACCGGATCTCAAAGCCCTTGTAAAATCAGGGACTTCATTCTCAAAGGCAACAAGAGCCAAGGAAGAACTTTGTTCAAGGAAGTTACCCAGTTGACTTGAATTTTAGAAAGATCACTGTGAATGTAGTAAGTCAGAATTATGTAAAGACTAGACAGAGAAACTCATCAGAATTCTATTCAAAATAAAGTAGTATGTAATATGATTGATTGAATATATTTTGTTTGAACACATGGAGTATCAACAGGAAAAAAATCATATGGCTTTATATATCTAAAAGTTTTAACATAATTTTGAAAAATAAGGTTTTCCTAGAAGAGTGTGACCTTTAGTGCGAGAAAGAGAAAATCTCCTTGACTCTTTTCCTAGATGCTCCCCGTGTGTTAGCCGTAGTTCCAGCAGACATTCCTCCTCCTTAGCTGGCATCATTCAAGGAGCTTGGCAATGACTCATTCTTACCCTAATTTGAAAGCAGAAATAGGAAGCTGACAAGGTGGAGGCTTACTGCCAGACTTAGCTGAAAATCATCAGGATGGAATCATTTGATAGAAAACTGCGCTTTTCTGTGTTGATCTTCTAGAATATAGGTGATTTTTTTGCCCCTCCATTGATCCTTGAATTACAAAAAAAAAAAAAACAAAACCTCTTCCCAGGTAATTCCTTAAAATATACCACCTTGAACCTTTTACTGGATCCGTTTTTGACTCGGAGGTGAAGCCCACCTGTGGTCATGGGGGGGGTGGCGGGTGGAGATCGCGTGACCTTCGAGTGAGGCCGAGGAAAGAAGAGTGGGTGAAGGATGACTGAAGAGCGTGTCTGTAGCTCAAGGTCATTCTGCCCTCCTTCTTACTTCCTCAGGGTGCCATCGAGGTGGTGAGGTTGCTGGGTGCCTCGACATCACATGTGTGCTCACATCCCCTCCATGCTGTGCTGTCATGATCTCCATTAGGGCAGTTGCCTTGTGCTGTGATTAGTGGTTTGCAGGCCGGTCCCTCCCCCACTGAAACAAGCTTCTGGAGAACAGGAACGAGATGATTTTATGTATTCCTCCTCAGCACCTTGCAGAAGTAGCTGGCATTTATTAGCTGCTTAGTAAATATTTTGGAATACACGTCTTGATTGGATACTGTTTTTAAAAATAATCTAGATACCTCGAAGATGGCCTGTTTCTCCTACAGTCGGTTGCTTACCCTTTAGCCTTACTCACCTGCTAAACTCGTAAACCTCGCCAGCATCCTTTGCTGTGGGCAGATCCCTGTTCACACCCAGCTACTGCCTGCGGCAGTGCAATGGGGTTAAAGCCCAGCCCTCAGGCTTGCTTCCTGGCTTTGGCAGGAAAGGATTTAATTAGCCATTTAACTTCCTCAGGTGTAGGGGACAAAACTCCCTCTTCTGCTAATGAGGTCTGCGCTGCCAGCCAGCCACACTGGTTTCTCTCTTCAGGCGGCCTCTCTCCAGCACAGCTGGTGAGCTGGCTTCCTGACGACCACTTCGTCCCCACTGGCATGGAAACGGCTCCTTCAAGAGCCGTCCCGGCTATGCTCCCGGCAGCATCTTCCTCCTAATAACCTCAGACCGGTCTTACCTCTTGACTGCATCTCCTGTCGCTTACTATATTGCTTTAAGAAGTGATGCATCTTCTCATCCTCCTCCTCTTTTTTGCTCGGGTCTCCCCTTCCCTCCCTCGAGGAGATTTGCATGCAAAGGCAGTTTGAGTTTTGTTTTTCAGGTTTCCTTTTAAAAACGTGTGTCTGTGTTCAGGAATAATGAATTTTTTTCCGAAAATAATTTTAAAGGGTTTCTTTGTATTAATGAAAAAGTGCAAGCAATGCAGAAAAGGAAGAAGAAGAAGGTGAAGAAAAACATCCTGAGCTCCTGTGTCCAGACAGTATCACTTTCAGTGTTTGGCCTCCTGGCATTTCCCCACCCAAGCAGATTTAAAAAGTAGATAGGGGGACCCAAGGATAGCCAAGTGCACTTTGACAATACATGAGAGCTTTACCTGTGTGTTTCTTACCAAGTAAAGACAAGTATTTTTGTTCTCTTTTATGTACCACGACAGGACGGTCATTTTTCAAATCTTAAATAATTTTAAATATAGTCCAAATTTCGTCGGTGTTTTCAAAATAACACTTTAAACCCACTCTGTGGAGCTCACTCAGATGATAGGCACACATCTCCCTGGGAAGCTTTAACATGACTGCAACGAGCCTTAGAGGATGTCAAGGAGTTGTCCAGGTGCTCACAGCAATGTGAGGGAGAACTGAGAAGTATGAATAATAGTACTTACGGGAATTGAGAAGCTGATTATGGAATGATCATGCAAGTCATCTGGGAATCTTTTAAAAAGCAGATACAAGCTCAGTAAGTCTGACGGGTCCTGCCTTTCTGCAGGCTCACGGAGACGTTAATGTTGATGCCACAGCAAGGCTTAGTGGACACAGTGTAGCAGGCACTGTGCTACTCTAGTCTCTCGGGATTGTATTCATGGTCACATCTCTGAAACCTGTAACTATGGCATTTACAAGTGTGAAAACTGAAGCTCAAAGAGGTTAAAATAGGCAGTCAAGACCAGTCTACTGGTTGGTTGCAGCTAAGTGTTTGAATCTAGGCCTGTCTCCAAAGACATTTTTTTTCCAATTATATAAAGTCTTGTAATGCTTCATTGTGGAAAGCCGATTGCTGAGAGTGATTAGAATTAGAATCTATAACATCATTAAATTATGCATAAAGTGAAAATGTCACAAGAGTCCATAAAACTAGGACAAAGGGTTACCTTAAAAAATACACAACTTAAAATGAATCGATGGAATTTTGCACATAATAACGAAAGATTTTAAAGACACTTTTGTACATTTATGAATATTGCAGTAAAAATCACAATTAGTGAAATCTAGCATATGCCTAACTTGCAGTCTAACATCAGATAAATTTTACAGCCAATATATAAGCCACAGACATATTTCACATATTTTCCCTACAAATTATTTACACTTTTATTTTTACTTTAAAAAGTCAAGCCGGGCTCGGTGACTCAGTCTGTAATCCCGTGCCTTTGGGAGGCTGAGGTGAGTGGATTGCCTGAACCCGCAGGTTCGAGACCCGCCTGGGCAGCAAGACCACATCTCTACAATAAATCAAAAAATCAGCCGGGCGTGGTAGCGCATGCCTGTAATTCCGGCTACTCGGAAGGTTGAGGCGGAAGGATCGCCGGACCCAGCGGGTCGAGGCTGCGGTGCCAGGGAGCGGCCGCTGCCCTCCAGTCTGGGCGACCGAGTGAGACTACAACTCAAAAAAAAAAAAAAAAAAAAAGTCAAAAATAACTATTACTCAAACCATGGGTCTTCCTTGTGTGCTCAGTTGCACAATGAAGACCTTTTCAGGACTTTGAATGAAGTCAGTCCTGAAGATCAAGTTTGCCACCCTCATCTTCAACATAGATGATAATTGTGTCTCTCAATTCCTTGAAAGTCATAATTATCAAAATTAGCACACAAGGAAGTGGAAAATATGAAGACTTTGATCACTGTTAAAGAAGATGAATATACTATCAACAGTCTTTTTATTTAAAAAAAAATAAGCTAAAATAGTTTCATCGCGAATGCTATGAAAAATGTAAGGCAGCAAAGCGATTTCAGAATACATTTAACAAATGAGTGGAAAAAATAGCTACAGGAGTACACATTGTCTAATTTCACTTATATGAAATTGAAAAACCAGCAAAACTAATTAATGGTGACATAAATCAGAGCAGTCGTCTACTGTAAGGTTTTGAAATGAATGGGAGGGAAGATGCGGGAACTTTTCTTTGGTGACAGAAACAGTTGGGTGGTTGTTAAAAGTTTGTACACATTTCCCAAAACTCAAGAATTTGCACATTTTCCAAACTGAAATGTTCTTTTTAAAAAAAAAAAAACTTTTATTGTAAAATTGTGGGGTACAATTCAGGGTTAGGTATACAAATATTCATTGTACAGGCACCCTTGTTGATGAAGTGTGTCCCCCCCTTTCCCAGGCAGATTCCCACTACTGCCAGTCCCACCTCCTCACTGCCCCATGCCCCCGCGGTTTCCCATTACTGTCAATCCTTTTCTGATAGTATTATGATAGTTGTTCAAGGTCCACTTATGAATGAGAACATGTGATACCCAGTTCTTTGTTTCTGTGAAAGATCACTCAGTATTATAGACTCTAAGTCCATCCAGGTTGCTGCGAAGTTCATGATTTTGTCCTTCTTTATGGTACATGTCCACAAACTGAATGTTCTTAAGGTCAAAAGGAAACAAAAATGTATAAAGATCACTGGTTTCCAAACCATCTTCTATGAATAGTGAATTAAACTAGCATAAGGTTTCGAGGAAAATGTTGTCATTGGGTATGCTCAGTTGAATAATATCTAAACAGGAGCTAAAAATGTTTTGAATGATGAAATTGTGATTAAAGTAAGCATCTATTTTTCTGAATATAATTAATGTGAAGTATATAATGCATATTTGGATATAAAAACCATTAGGTTTATTTAATTGTTGTTATTTATCACCACAACTCACTACTTTAAATTGTTCTCTGATTTTTCTGTTTGAAAATTCGAGTTCTTTGTCACCTATGTGCTAATTCTTCCAGAGTGGAAATAAAATGTTTCATATTGCTAATCATTGCATACTTATTGAGTCTTTTTCAATTAAAGCTTGGAATCACTTAAGTCAAATGTCTACTTCTATCACGTAGTTTTGATAAAGAACCTAGTCAAGTCTATAGAGACTAGTGCATTTTTTACAGAAATTTTTAAAGTGTGATGGCTAGAGCGGGTCACTTCAACAAGCATTTCTGGAGTGTCTACTATGTGCCAAAGAAGGCTCAGTGGAATCACAAATTAAAAACAATCAAAGCCGGGCTCGGTGGCTCAGCCTGTAATCCCCTACTTTGGGAGGCGGAGGTGAGTGGATTGCCTGAGTTCGCGGGTTCGAGATCTGCCTGGGCAACTTGGCAAGACCTCGTCTCTACAATAAATCAAGAATTAGCCGGGCGTGGCAGGGCGCGCCTGTAGTTCCAGCGACTTGGAAGGCTGAGGCGGAAGGATCACTGGAGCCCAGTGGGTCGAGGCTGCGGTGGCCGGGAGTGGCCACTGCACTCCAGTGTGGGCGACAGGGTGAGACTCCAACTAAAAAAAAAACAAAAACAAAAACAATCAAAAACATGCCACAATGTTCTTAAATTAAAACATGTACCAGCCAATAGAAAGAGTGCTTATGTGGGCTAAATAATTGTGATGACATAAGACATGTACTGCATGAAAAACACAACAAGGATACAGTAATGTTTTTACTGTGTAATGTAACATATGCATAAGCATGAAGATCCAGACCCTTTCTCTGTATGGCAAGAAAGATACCCATGTAAAAAAACAGAAGAACACTTCGAATTGGTTATAGATTCTGCACTTTCATAAATTATTCATTGTTTTTACAAAGTCTGTAGCAACACATCAATAAACTGCAAAGATGTGTTTTAAGTCTCTCCAATAACATCCTAGAAAATCACTTTTTGTGTCTGCAGTCAAATAAATGATAAAATTATTAAATAAATGTCCATGTTAATATGATTCATTTATTTTTCTGATGTATAGGTCTACAAAACCCACTGTTTTTAATATACCAATAAGCAGGATTTTTTTAAGTGTATACACAAACACCAGGAAGAATAATTGGCTCAAGATCCATATTATTTGTTTTTTGTTTTGATTTCTTTTGGTTTTTTGAGTCGGAGTCTCACTGTCACCTGCTGGGCTCAGGTGATCCTTCCACATAGCTGGAACTACAGGCGCACACCACCACACCCAGCTTATTTTTTGATTTATTATAGAGAGGATGTCTCACCATGTTACCCAGGCTGGTCTCGAACCCTTGGGCTCAGGCAGTCCTCTTGCCTTGACCTCCCAAAGTGCTGAAATTACAGGCGTGAGCCACTGTGCCTGGCTAAGACCCATATTAAAGATGTGATTAAAATACAAATTGTGTAAATATTGTTTCTTTTATTTTAGATCTGCCTTAAGTAAAAATTGATTTATGTTTGCTTGATTATCACCTAAACTTTGAAAAAAATATTAATGAAACCAATCAAAAGAAATGTAAGATCAGAAACAACATTTCAACCTGAGGCTTGCTCAAAGCTATGAAAATATAAAAGAAAAAATTGTAATAATATTCCTTTTGCCATTACCATGAAACCTTTTCATATTTTATTTACCCTATAAATATTGTTTATTTAACAGCTTTATTACTTTCTTTCCATCTAATGAATACTGACAACTGTTGTGGGAATTGTCATAAAATACCATATGATGAGAAAGTAAAACTCCGGTTTAGAAATGAAAATTTATTATGGTCGTAGCTTCAGGTTATTATTTTCTTGCCAAGTTAAGACGTGTTTCATGCATGATTTTTTTTTTTTAAGATTTTTGTGTTTCAAAAAATGAAATAGATACAACTATTAAGAGGGACTTTTCAATCACAGCACAGACCCTTACTCCAACTATACAAGAGCATTTCAAATTACGTAACGTGTCATTTGGTGAAATACACTTGACTTCACCTTCAGGATTTGAAGTAGATTACTTATTTTAAGTAAGAAGTATTTTACTTTTGAGGACCTTCCCACTTGTAGAAAAAGTACTTACTTAACATTTCAAAATACACGGAGAGAAACTTTCAAAACACAAATACACACGTGCCCACAAACACACACACATACACAGGCACACATTTCCCTAAAGAATACTAAGTGGGATGATAATCGAAACATGAAAATTTCAGGTAATGATCTCAATCTCAGTGTATCCGTATTTCCCAACTTTAAAGTCGTAAGATGCAAAGCATCAAGGGTTTGTAAAACATAGACGAAAAGTTACCTCAACGCTTGTCATCTTATAGATCTGTTAACAAGTATAAAAAATTGGACTTTTATGTCCCCTGTAGTATGACATAGAATTTGTAAAAAGATATTCTGATATTTTGCACAGAAGATGCAGCATCTATTTTCTTTAGTTTTTGGAAAATCAATCATATTTGTATGATTTTCCCTCCCCTGCACAGAGACACATAGGAAATTAGAGGAAGGAGGAGCCTCATTGAAAGGCATCAGGGAAAATAGTTCTATACTTTGCAATTAATGAAAATCGTAGCCCATTCTGTGTGTACATCTTTGGCTTGTATGCAGTTTTCCCCTCTAAATGATCACTTACTTTGTTATTTTTCTGCTTCCAACGGAAGCAATCATACATTTTTTACACATTGCCAATTAGACTTGAGTAGCAGGAAGGCTCTGGTAGCCCCGTGTGAAATTTGGTTTCCTGTGATACTCAGGAGACAGAATAAGCAGAGTTAACACATTGCATTTCATGCAAATAAGTGATGGTATGGAGTTGATGTGCTCTTCTGTGGCATACCTAGGTGTCAATTTCAGATATTTTGGAGAAGGCTTTTGGAATAGCTTGCTGTTGCTGTTATAGAATAGAAAGTTTAACAAACTATCAAAATTTCAAACAAAAGCGATCTATTGTTCCAGGGACAAAAAAAAACAAAACACCCTCACAAACACAATGCTACTGGCATTTATGTAACAATGGGGATGACAAATTCTCTGCGAAAACATTCATCTGAGTAAATTTAAGAGCAGCACTACAAACTAATTACATATGGCATTAGGCTTCACACATTCAACACTACTCCATAGATTCTGGATGCAATTGTATACTGTGTATCTCAGGGGCCCTTTGTGATACACACTTAAATTGTGTCTGTTTCTTCCGGAAATAAACTATGACCAGACTCCTCTCTGTAACTCTGCTGATACGTAATCACACTGAAAGGGTGGATGGACAGCATCTCCAAGCGTTCCCTCAAGCTTTCTCTTCCTCTCCAGGAAAACTTAAATGTTAACTATGTCCTAGAAGTGTTCTTCTTCTCTCTGTTAACATCACTGTTAAATTTTGATTCAATTATCAATGTCTGGTGATTTAAAAATAATCATTTCTTCTAAAAATGAATGTGGAAATGAGCATTAATTTTTTTAAACAAAATTTATTACTGTCAGTCATTTGATAACAAGCTAATGACTGTTTCTATTCCCGTATACTTTTTCCTTTTGAGTGCGAAAGGAAATTAATTTCATGTGGTCCTTAGCATGCTATTTCAAGAAAGACATGTTGAGTAGGTATTTTAAATGTTTGATGAACAATAATCTGTGCATCCATAAATGTAGACAGAGAAAAATCATCCAAAGGAATCTGTTGGTAAGTTTCTGGGTTTTTTGTTGTTGTTGTTGTTGTTGTTTTGTTTGTGGTATGTATCCAACTAGAGAAAAGCCAACCATTAACAAGGCATATATGTCAGACAGAATCCTAAGATTTACTTTGACAACAGAAAATTAAATCTCTAATACAGAGGAAATACTGTATTAAGACTTCCCGTGGGAATTTTCCACTCTAACTGAATAAACAGCACGGGGAATCCATACGGAAATGGAATGCCTGCCATGTGCACTGCAGTTTCAGGTCCTGTGGTTGAAAAGAAAAAGTGAGGTGGCATGGAATGACCATGCCATCCATCCCAAGGATCGATACGTTCTGTCAGACAGGTTCAAGCGCATCCATGGGGCCAAAAGTGCAGCAAGTTTGAAATCTGTGTGATCTTGCAAGTCCTAGAATATCTTCACTGAAAACATGAGTGACCTTACGATTTAATTGGAGAACAAATATAGAAGACGAATATTTTATGGTGCATCCACTGCCTACCTCTCCGGCTTAATTTATGAGTTCTTTCCTCCTTGCAGTTTATCCTGGAGCCAAAACAAATTAACTCTAGGTCCTTGAAGGTGTCACACTGTTTCACACTCCTTTGCCTCTGAACATCCTATCCTTTCTGACTGTAAAGCCCTTAATCACCCCTGTCAACCTGGTGAACTCCAACTCATCGTTTAAGGCAGAGCTCAGAGTTGCCGACTGCCCCGAGATAGATCAGATTATTGTCTCCTTTCTGCCACCACTGCTTCTTACACAGTCTTGCATGCCAGCCTTTGCAGGAATAAAGAGATTACCTTTATTTATTTTTGGTCTTTCTTCCAGCCTTGAACTACTTGTGGATAGAAGCAGGGTACTATTATGCTTTATATCCCATATGTGTAGCACTGGACCTGCCTCGTTACAGAAGTTGGACAAATGCAACCCCAAAACTGAAATATTCCCTTAGGCTGAGATGTCTGTTACTTATCATATGTGCTGTGAAAATTACAGAAAGAAGAGAAAAAAGAAAGAAGGCAACTGCATTTGGCATAAGATCACAGAGGAGGTGGGCTTCATGTTACTTCTTGAATGGGTAACGAATTTGCATAGGCTCAAAGGAAAATGTGGAGCGCTCAAGGCAAAGGGTACAAGGTGACAATGGCAGGAATGTAAACACCCTTTTACACATTTTATCTGGTATGAGGTGCCTGGCGGGGGGTGAGCACACCGTGCCTCGGAGAGAGGTGAGAAGCAGTGGTTGAATTATGGCATTACGTTCTCAGGTTTATTCCATTCTCCATCCTTGATATGTGGGCCTGGCCATTAGGTGAATTCTTTTAAAGATGGCAAGATTTCCTCCCCAACTCAGTGCGGCAGACCCAGGCATCGCCCTCTCAACAGAAGAGAAGGGGAAGAATGCCCCATGTGCCTTTTTACCAGTGCGAGGAAATATTTCACAAACACCTCCGCCGAATCTCCCTAGCTGGACAAGAACAAAGTCACAGCCATTATCACGCTTGAGAATATGATTAGCAAAAGTGACTAGAATGGATGATTTGTTCTTGTATCACCTGGGTAGGGGTCAAAATCTGTGAGGGAGAGAAACAGGGAAGAGTGTTTATTGAATAGGAAACCAGCAGTCGCAGACACATCAAGTGTCAAGAAAAGAGGTTCATAGGAGTGTGTTGAGACCAATCGAGAGACCGATGTAGATTTGATGCCATAGGAAGGCATGGAACCTTTCAGATAAAGCGCATAACTTCTATTGAGAGAGCAGATTTTATTTGGAGACTGCTACATTCGTTCTCTTAAGACTTGCTACAAATTTTTCTCAGCTACTGAAAAATCAGCTTTCTTTTTCAGAAGACCACATGTACAGTTGACGTGAAGGTATGGAGGATATGGTGAAATGGAATTTTATTATTTTCCAAATGCATATGTAACTCCTGAAAGATACATATAAATTCAAGTAATAGTTTTTAAATACTTGCAAACAAAACATCTCATTGCACTTTGCTTTTTCAATTACTTTAACATATGTTCTTCTTCATTTCTCAATAAAATGGAAAGGCTGATTCTCCAAGAAATAAATCCCTTTTTTGCAGTCTCTTCAATATGTTCAGTGCTTTTTATTGAGTGGAACTCTTCAGAATTAACTGTGAAGTTGCAACCTCATTAATTTAACAAAGAAATATCCTTAAATTCAATAAACATAAAGCATAGGCAGATGTGTAGAAAACATTTCTCAATTTTATTCACCCAAGCACACGAACTTTAATAATGCCTTCCACGTTGGCCCAGGAAACTTGGTCTGGTTCATTTTCCTTGTTTCAATTAATCTGTAACTTAGGAGAGAAAAATAATCAAAGATGCATTTCTCAGAAGTTGCAATCATCATACCTAAGCAATGATCTCAGGATAATATCATATCTACATATTGATCCATGTAATGCCAACAAATGGAAATAAACCACCGTTAGGTACTGCATTGATGCTCTTAGTCCATTGCCATAGACTTTCAAATTATCATGTTTTTTATAAGTCAGGTTTCCTTAAACATTTATACTAACTTACCTTCTGTCTTAAGAACAAAGTTAATAAATACCAAACTACTTCAATGCATAGCACTTAGTGCAAAAATAAGCACACTGAGTTGTTTTTTTTTTTCTTTTTTCTTTTTTTACTAGTTTAGCAAGCAGGTAGAGGTCTTATCAATTATTAAGAAGAAGGAATTTATTAATATAATGACTTGGAACTAATAGTTGCCCCTTATCAGAGTTACTTCCTCCTTGTAAAACAAGTATTTGTAATGTCAATTTTATTACCCTAAAATGACGTTCATAGATAATATGACCTAATTACCCCCACAATTTCTAAAAATCAGTCTAGTGAAATAACTGCTACATAAGGGAGAAAAAATTGCATGCAGTTCTAAACATTCCTTTCAATATGCAGATTCTCAGCAAATCTCTGTGGTGTACTATGACACTCCAGGGTTGCTATGCTATCAATGCCATTTAATTATTGTCACCTTCAGGGCCCCGCCAAAACAATTTTTTTTTATTATTGTAAAGATGTGAGGTACAATTCAGGGTTAGGTATACAAACTTTGATTATGCAGGTACCCGTGTTGATGAGGTGTGCCCCTCCCTCCCCTAGTAGTTTCCTTCAACTGCCAGTCCCCCCTCCCCTGACGGTTTCCCACTACTGCAGTCCCTTTCTTATAGTATTATAATTGTTCAAGTTCCGCTTGTGAGCGAGAACATATGGTACTCTGTTCTTTGTTTCTGTGATAGATCACTGAGTGTGATTGACTCCAAATCTATCCAAGTTGTTGTGAAGTCCATATGTTTGTCTTTCTTTATGGCTGCATAATATTCCATCTTGTATATGTACCACATTTTCTTTATCCAGTCCAGCTTCGATGGGCAGCATGGCTGGTTCCATGTTTTTGCTATTGTGAATAGAGCTGCAACAAACATACGTATGTATCTTTTTTGTAGAATAGTTTGAGTTCCTTTGGGTGTATTCCCAATAGGGGAACTGCTGGGTCATATGGAAGGTCAATGTCTAGTTCTTTCGGAAATCGCCACATTATCTCCCAAAGAGGTTGCACTAGTTTGCATTCCCACCAGCAGTGTAGAAGCATCCCTTTTTCTCCACACCCTCGCCAGCATCTGTTGTTGGTTGTTTTCTTAATGATGGCCATTCTTACTGGAATTAAGTGGTTTCTCAATGTGATTTTGATTCGCGTTTCTCTGATGATGAGTGAGGCTGAGCATTTTTTCCTGTGTCTGTTGGCTGTCTGTATATCTTTTAAGAAGCATCTATTCATGTATTTTGCCCACTTTTTAATGGGGCTGAAAATGAATATATTAAATGTGCCTTCAAGCCAGGCGTGGTGGCTCACACCTACAATCTTAGCACTTTAGGAGGCTGAGGCAAAAGGATGGCCTGAGCCCACGAATTCGAGACCAGCCTGGGCAACATGACGAGTCCTTGTCTCTACAATAAATAAAAAAATTAGCTGAACATGGTGGCAAGCACCTGTAATCCCAGCTACTGGGAAAACCGAAGCAGAAGGATCTCCTGAGCCCAGCAGATCGAGGCTGCTGTGGCCATGAGCATGCCACTGCACTCCAGTCTGGGTGACATAGTGAAACACTGACTCAAATAAATAAATAAAGTATGGGTAATTTTTTTTTTTTTTTTTTTTTTTTTTTTTTTTTTGAGTTGGAGTCTCACTCTGTCGTCCAGACTGGAGTGCAGTGGCCGCTGA